>NW_024062978.1:2325000-2583621 GCF_006381635.1 Hibiscus syriacus | reverse complement strand
TTTACAAATTTCCTTTAGGGGGAATGGTTCCCTCCTGTGGGGGTATCAGTTCCCCTTGACATTCTGTAAATTCTGGTTCGTTTGAGGGGTATCGGTTCCCGTTGAATGGGTACCGATTCCCCTTGCCCAGAAATCACATTTTGAGCTCGAAAATCACTTCATTTTCAGCTCAACGCTTCATACTTCACTCCCTTTATATTAACTTTCATACAATACTTAAAAATTTTCATTCAATATCTCTTCAACTAAAAATTCACTCTTCCACATAGCATTCAAGAATCATACCAATTTTCCATATTATCCAAAATTAATTCTAACACTTATAACTTCTCTCTTCCATATGACAGTCAATTCAACTTCAAATCTATTAACTCCTTCTATTTCACTAATTCACTTAAAAACTCTTCATATTTAATCCTTCATAACTCATCCATTTGAAGTTTCAACCTACTTTAATCTCTAAATAATCTTTTTAGCACCCCAAGAATCAAACTAAGCTTAAAACTCAGAATTAACCAACTGAAATTAAACTTACCTTTGCCATGGAGCTTACAGGAATAGAGGAGGAAGAGATGACCCAAGCTCCAGATCTTTCTTTTCTTCTCACCCTTTCCACGTTTTATAACCTTAAAGAAAGATAAAAATCTTTCTGGTCAAATGACCATTTTACCCTTAATTTCCTTTAATAATTACTAATAACATTCATCATATTTTCCAATATCATTAAATTATTTCTTCTACTTTAGTCACCAAATTCTAAAATTTTTCAATTTAGTCACTAACCCGGTATTGCGGATGTTACAAAAGTAGTATCTATTTAATGTTTTAATCAACTGATAGATATATACATGTAGACACGCTTAAATTCATAAATACCGCTAGAAAAAACATCATTCTTTTTTATCGTTGAACTTATGTGTTAACTTTTTACTATAACTTTTATAAGTCTATCTAATGTAAGCCCATATCATACCCAATGGTTCTCTACCAACTTCAATAACAATATGTTATATTTAAAAGATTAATTCACTAAATGTTCTTAAAACTATTGCACTCTTCTTTCTCATTTGAACCCTTATAAAAACTTCAACCATTAAGCCGTTTTTTCCACAAACGAAGCATTTCTCATACCAACTTTCAGCTAGCTAAGTCATATCCACTTTAAAAAAATGAAGAGCAATGATGATGCGACCATTGATGTCCCAGAGTCAAGCGCCGTTGAAAAAGGCAAAGCACCTCTCGTCGAGTCTCAGATGGAGCAAAGAGAGGGCTCAACAAGGGATTGGGCATTGCCGACTTCCTTTTGAGACTAGGAGCCATACCCGCTGCTGTTGCTGCTGCAGCCACCATGGGTACCAGCGATCAAACTCTTCCTTTCTTCACTCGGTTCTTTCAGTTCGAAGCTAGTTATGACGATCTCCCCACATTCATGTACGCCATACATATAAAACATAATCTATCTAACTGAAGAAACTGAGATATAAATGCAGGTTTTTCGTCATTGCAATGGCACTGATCGGCGGCTATCTCGTCCTTTCGCTCCCTTTCTCCATAGTTACTATCGTCCCCCTTATGCCGTTGCACCCAGACTCTTATTATTATTTAGTCACCGTAAGCAACTCCGTTAAATCGTTAAACTTTAATTTTTATATATGAATAGAGAAAGACACTGACGTTTTGGTGGAATATATATATAGTAGATGGCATTGACTCTGACCACGGCGGCTGGCGGGGCGGATTTAGCTCACAATGGAAATCCTAGCACAAACTGGCTAGCCATCTGCCAACAATTTGGTGATTTTTGCCAGAATGTGAGCGGAGCTGGTGGCATCCTTCGTGACTGTTGTGGTCCTCATGGTGTGATTCTTCTCTCTGGTTTTGCTCTCAAAAGGAACAGGGAAATTTATAACTTAATAATCATGTATCTTAAAATTTCCAATGTTTGTTTCTTCTTATTTTCTTAAAGCACGTTTATAGTTATTAAATTGTCATTGTTTGGCCGTATGAGATTCTATTGTGCTCAGAGGAAAGTACAATTATTGTAATGGAATCAAATATTCCACTCTTTACTAGTAAGAATTTTTTTTATTAGTAATATTACATGTAACATATTGACACATAAATTAATATTCATATCGTTAAAATAATAAAATCAATATACTTTTAATTTCATATACATATCAACAATCACTAAAGATGTCATACACTTTTGTATTATACATGTACATACTAAACATGATTCATTACCATACAGTCATATCAACACTTATACAAAATTTTTACTAAATTAGTCGAAACTTAATGTTGCATCTAAATGTTATTAAAAAATATCGTAAGTTATTTGTATCAATACATATATTTAATCATATTTAGACAATTTTAAGCGCCCCTTTATATACTAGCTTACTATAATGTACCCTTAAAATTGTTCAAACTATGAATGGACGTGTGTATTGATATGAATAACTTACGATATTCCTAAATATTTATATACAAAATCTGTAAAATTCGACTAATTCAATAGGAATATTTGTACAAATGTTGATGATGATTATATGATAATGAATCATGTTTAGTTTGTGTACATGTTTGATATAAAAATGTATGACATGTTTAGCAATGATTGATATATAAAATTAAAAACATACTAGCTTTGTTAATTCGATTATATGAATATGATTAAGTTGCCTTTATGACTATATGTTACAAGTTTATATTAGGTATAATATTTATATATTTAATATTTTTATTTTTTAATAATTAATAATTATCATTTATAGTTTGTGATATATTTTTATTTTTAATTTATAATAGTATTTTTTATTAATTTTTAAATTTTTAAAAGAATTTAGTAATTTAATTTTTTTTTAGTTTTATATTTGTTTTTAATATTTTTAAATTTTAAATTTTTATGTCTTTCTAAAAATTAAATAAGACCTCAAACTTTTAAAATGTAAATTACAACGTTAGTATTGTATCAGTCAACATTTGATTCTATTAGTCAAAATAACTAAATTGATTTTTTCTCTATTTAAGAGCTATATGTGTGCAAACAAAGTTCGTGGATGATGTTAATTTTTTTTTTTAAAGTTTGAGAGCCTTAATAGTATTATGGTATTAGTGATTTGCAATGATAGTGAGAAATTTAAAAAGCAAGGAGAAGAAAATGGTATTAATGACGATGAGAGCAAGATAGATGATTGTGATGAGAAAAGGTAAGAGGAAGGGTTGATGATTATTTTAGTTAAATGATTTTCGAAATGATTTGATCGGTGACAATGACATTTAGGATTTGAAAAGAGAAAAAAGATCGAGCAAGAATAAGTGATAACAAAAATTTAAAAAAATATGTATTTTTATTTTTAAAAAGTAAATAATGTGTCAAATATTTATTGGATAATAAATTTTTCAATGGAAGTTGATGGTTGGACCTAACGAAATAAAATGTTATGTACCTATTTTAATAAAAGAAATTTGGCATAAAGATAAAATTAACTCCAAATATTTATTAAAATTATTTTGTCATCTATTTTATTTATAGAGTATTTTAACCTTTAATGTTTTATTTTTGTGCAAAATGCCCTTTAATATTTGATAGAATAATCACTTTGTCCGTTATTCTTTTTTTATGACATTTTAACCCTCAAAATTTTATTTTAGAAAAAAGCTCATATTTTTAGCATTAATCATGTATTAACTAATAATTTTCATCTATACATGGAGTTTTTCGTCCCAAAGTGAAACGTTAGGAGTTAAAATATTCTAAAAAAAGAATAGGGACTAAAAAGACTATTTTAATAAATGTTAAGGGCTATTTTTGATATTATGCCAAAAAACTTTAAACATTCGTTAAACCAAAATTTTAAAATACAGATAAATACAATATATTTTATTTTATAAAAGTAAATAAAACAAAGTTTAATTAATTAATTTTTAAAACTTTAAATTAAAGTAAACTGAATTTTAAAAAATGGAAATCAATCTGAAGATTACATTTTGCATAGATTATCAATATTTTCCTGGGCTCTAAATTGATTCCATTAAATTTTCACAAGAAAGGAAGCGGAAGAGAAGGCGACGCCTGTTTTGTGATTATTCGTTCTGCACGTCGACGAATAAAAGAAAATAAATAAATAAAAGTCCATCACAATACTGCACGTCCGCAGCCTCACATTCTTTTTTCCCCCACCCCCCCCCACAAAAAAAAATTACTCCTCATTTTTTCCCACCAATTTTCCCTGCACTTTTTTCTCGCAATCCAAACGCCAAAAGTATTCCCTTCGGTTCCTTCATTGTTCATGTCGATTAAATTTCATCATCAAAGCTTCGTATCTTCGAGGTGCTTAAAGTTCCTATTTTATCTCCCCTTTAACTTGTTGCTTTCACTTGCGGATTGTTGTTTTTGGTTTCGGCTGAGCGGTTTACTTTCTTTATTTTTTATTTTCGTTTAAAATTAAAATAGGGTACTTGTTAAACTGTTTCCCCTGGAAAATATCTAAATGAAGCCTAACTTTTCATGTCCGATTCTGGTGAATTGTTTCGTTTCCTTTGCTAGCCAAACAGCTCGATATACATATATAAAGAAGAGAAAAAGTCCAGTCCGCATTGCTGTTTTAAGAAGCTTATTTTTAGGGAAAAAAAAACTTAATTGTGCTTTTTCAGTTTTCATGGATAATTTTAATATTTAAGTGAATTTTTCTGAATTTATTGGTTCACTACATGAATTAAGATGTGTTTTATGAGGTATTAAGTTTGAAGTTTTTGGTAATATTTTATTTAGGATTGCTAAAAAAGTTGAAGTCAAAGAAATAAGTTTCAACTAATCATGTATTTACCAATTCAATTGACTCAAAGACCAGGAGTTATCTGGCTTGTTATGGATTAAACTAGAAAGTATAAACCCTTTAGAGGAGGATGGAAGGAAATTAAAAAAAAATGCATGCTATAGAATCTCTGTAGTTAACAAGATATGAGTTATATGATACACTTAGTGTTCTTTAATGCTGTGTGAAAACGCTCGTGCTGCTGGTTCTATTGTTTTAACAGGCCTTCAAATCCATGTCTTCGCGGAGTTCATGTGGAACCCATGCTTCTTGCAAAAGAATGGCTAGCTCGGGTTATGTTGACAAATTGCGGTAATCTGAGGAAGAAATGTCTAGTAAGGAAGACTTCATTAGATAATCACAGACTAGTGGGTTATAGGAAACATTTTTCAGCCTTTCGTAAATCAAGAAGGATGGGACTCCATTTTCCTCTTGCATCAGCTGAAGATGGTGTAACTTCCAATGGGACTTTGCAGACCAGTACTAGTACAGACGTAGATGGCATAAGGACCAAGCTTAACCAATCACTGGTGGGTGAAGATTATAGTAATGGACTTGTTCAATCTTTACATGATGCAGCAGGGTTTTTGAGCTATCAATCAAAGAACAAGGCTCAATAGCAAAATTGTCTTGGTTTTCAACTGCCTGGATTGGTGTAGATAGGAATGCATGGGTGAAAACACTCTCTTATCAGGTTTGTCTTGGTTCATTCTTTAAGCTTTTATTAATATGTTAAATTTGATGCAAAAAGTATGTATGCTTCTATATTAAGTATCATTAAGCCTGAAAATTTCATGCATTTTTTTCAGGCTGCTGTGTATTCCCTACTCCAAGCTGCTATCGAGATTGCATCCCAAGGTGATAGTAGAGACAGGGATACATATGTTTTTTACAAAGAAGGTAGTGCATTGAATATATTTCATATTTCATGTAGCTCAAGGGTATTTACTTTACACAAAAATAGTCTATTTTGTTGCCTGTTCAAGTTTATATAAACATACTTATGTGTATTTAAATGTTTATCACAAGTAGCATCAATTTGTGTAAATGCTTTTCAGATATTTTTGAAGTAAGGAAATTTGAAATCTTTTCCCAACTTGAATATGGTTCATGTTGTTACAATTGGCTTTACAAGTTATAAATATCAATGTCACAACAGGGCCTTAATGATTTAGACATTAAAGTTGCTCTCTTCTGGTCATTGGCGGATCCAGAAATATTTTGAGGGTGGGCACATCTATATAAATGGAAAGTTTTCGTATGGGGTAGTCGGGTAGATACAAATAAAATTCGGATTGGCTGATTACTTGGTTTGTTTTCCATAATACATTTGATCTTTGAGGGAGCAAGCAAATGATAAAATGTTTTATGCATAGCAAAAGTAGGAGTCCTTGAAAGTTGAAGAATCGTCAGAAAATACACTAGAATCATAAAGGTTGAAAATTGCAAATATAGGATAGTAGTTGCTACAAAGCTTACTTTATCATCAATAAATCAACTTTACCGCAGTATAATGTCTGGAACTGATTTAGACATTTAAGTTAATCTCTTCTGGTCAGTGGCGGGTTCAGAAATATTTTTTAGTGTGGGCACATATATAGTAAAATGAACAACTAATATAAAGAAATTTGGATTCCACGTGCCCACCCTGGACAAGCCTTGCATCCACCACTGCTTCTGCTTGTTATACAGTAACCTGCTTTTATGCAGAACAAAATAGCTAAAGGAAATCATTTTGTTCTGTGAAATGTGAAGTAGATCATGCTTGGTAGTTAAGGGGTATTTTATTTTGCTTCGATGATAGAGGCAGATTATGTTATAGTTGTAATTTTGAAATTCCGTTCTATCAAGTTTTCTGAAGGAGGCTTATGCTTTCACTGCCATTCTCTATTTCATAAGAAAACTCTGTTTTCAATATGCTCATTATGTGTTTCTAATACTCTAATCAGTTAGTTCTCTGGAAAACTGTTTACATTACTTCTCTTTTCATTTAGCATTTCTATCATCCTCTAATAATCACGTTGATGCAGTTTGTTGATCAATCTGCCCCCTTAGAAGGCTTAATCAGGGAGAAGCTATCAGCCAAGCAACCTGAAGCATATGACTGGTTTTGGAATGAGCAAGTTCCAGCTGTGGTGATCTCCTTTGTAAATTATTTTGAAGGAGACCTTCGATTCACTGCAGACAGATGTGTAAGTAATCGCCTCTTGCTTCTTCATGTGGGCCTCTCATGAAGCGCTTGATAGCAGTGAAACTTGTGGTAATATTCTGACTCTTTTAGTCTGCTCCTAGGTGCGGGAAAGGCAAGTTATCATCTGCAGGAACTGCAAGTGACAGAGCTCTTCTCATGCTTGCACTGACTTGTGTTGCTGCAATCACAAAACTTGGTCCTGCTAAAATTTCCTGTTCCCAGTTCTTTTCCACAATTCTGGACCTAACTGGTAGACTTATGGATATGCTGGTTGATTTTGTTCCAATTCACCAAGTTTATCAATCTATAAAGGACATTGGGCTACACAGAGAATTTCTTGTCCATTTTGGTCCCGAGCTGCAGCATGCAGAGTGGAAAATGATCAAGATTCAGAGGTTATTTTCTGGGTCGATCTTGTACAGAAGCAGCTGCTGAGAGCTATAGATAGAGAGAAAATATGGTCGAGGCTAACAACATCTGAAAGCATTGAGGTTTGGAGTGACAGTTTATGATTTGTTTACTTTTTGAGACACCCTGTTTCTTTTTCATCCCCTGAAATTAGCATCCTGGCCAAAGGTTATAAAATATAACAAGTTCGTATCTTGGGGATGAATTTGTTTACAAGATGTTTGGGCTTTCCCACATCCTTTTAGAATAGGATGGATAAATTGTGAAATTATGATAATTGGAGGAAAAATAATAATTTATGCTGGAGAACAGCGACATATTGCATACAAACTCTACTTTGTTTTGATCAAGGTTCATTGAAAGTTGTACTAATTCCTTGCAGGTATTGGAAAGGGATTTGACCATTTTTGGATTCTTTATTGCCCTAGGCAGAAATACACAGGCTTTTTTATATGCAAATGGATATGATGCTATAGATGATCCCATTGAAAGCTTCATTAGGTATCTTTGAATACATTAACCTTCTCCTCTATTATGATGCGTTCGTTCCTATGATTTATTTGTGAATTAATTCCACGTCCTTTTCTTGTAGGTATCTTATAGGTGGCAGCGTACTGTACTACCCCCAACTATCATCAATAAGTTCTTATCAGCTCTATGTTGAGGTCAGCATGCATGATTTTTTTGGTTATTACCTTTTGAAAAATATCTGACCCTGTCTTTAATCCATTAGGTTGTATGCGAGGAGCTAGATTGGCTTCCTTTTTATCCTGGCATTGCCAGCACATCAAAACAGTCTCACGGACATAAAAGTAGACAAGAAGGTCCTAATCCTAAAGCTATTCCTGAAGTGTTGGATGTTTGTCTCATTGGATGCAGAGCTTTATTAAATATAGTAGATGGCTGGAAAATCCATCTAGTGTTAAGGCTGCAAGGTTCCTGTCTAGAGGGTAAAGCGAGTTTACGGTTGATTAGTTGATAGCCAGTTTATATTGATCTCTGTTGTGTGATTTGAGCAAAATGTTGTATCTTTATTGTTTAGGCACAACAATTTGATGATGTGCATGAAAGAACTCAGGATACCATTGTAAGTTGCGGATGCTTAACTTTAGTCTCTCTCTCTCTCTCTCTCTCTCTCTCTCTCGAAATCCCCTTTTTTCTCTCTCACACATTTGCATGCACTTTTGAATTCAGTAGATGCATGATTGCTATATTGAAAACCTCTACTATTGTCTGTCTCATGCCATACAAGTGTTGCATTTCCTTGATAGTGGTAATTTACTACTTTATATATAATGATTTCTAATCTGTGATTATACTTGCTGGAAATGTGATGCAGAAGGGAAATGGTTGAGACTAGACCTGTTGGTGGGGCTGGATTAGTCATTGAGAAGGAGTCAGATTCATTTGATAAGGTTTCCCCTTTTTTCCTATGTAGTTTGGACTTTGGAACTAGCTTCTTTGACTATGCTGATACTAATGGTGTGCATTTAAGTCACGGTGGGGCCTATTTTTCTGTTCATATTCTTTAGGCAGATCTGTTGTTAATGCTTCCGTCTTTTTCTCATGAAACCTAGGGTGTCATAGCTTTTGCTTGCAAAATTCTTGAATGAATGTCAACAACCCATTCTTTTTCTTTGTCTGGCTTCTGTGTGCACTAGATTCTGTTGTTCAACTGTATTGTTGGATTGGCTGATTACTTGGTTTGTTTTCCATAATACATGTGATCTTTGAGGGAGCAAGCAAATGATAAAATTTTATGCATAGCAAAAGTAGGAGTCCTTGAAAGTTGAAGAATCGTCAGAAATATACACTAGAATCATAAAGGTTGAAAATTGCAATCATATAGGATAGTAGTTGCTACAAAGCTTACTTTATCATCAATAAATCAACTTTACTGCAGTATAATGTCCGGCACTGATTATTAGATTCCCCATTACCTTATAAGTTATAACTATGGTCATACTTCTTTCTTGATTTATACTGGAAGGATTTAGCACATGTTTAATATGAAAGACATAATTGCTTTCTCCGTTCTCATCTTGCTGCGGCTCTTCTGTTATGCTTGTATGGATAGAATTCTTGCTCTCATATTTGCCACAGTCTATATATGTGTCTTAACTCTCATTTTGAACTTGTTTTATGGTTCTAACTATGCAGTGGCATCATGTTGGTTTCAGGCATTGGAGAGTGTTGAAGAAGCTCTGAAAAGACTGGAAAACTTGCTTCAAGAGTTGCATTTTTCAAGTTCTTACTCCGGGAAAGAACAATTACAAGCAGCTTGTTCCGACCTTGAGAAAATAAGGAAACTAAAGAAAGAGGCTGAATTTTTGGAGGCTTCTTTCCGAGCAAAAGAAGCTTTTCTTCGACAGGTGTCTTCCTACCCCTCCTACCTCTTTTTCTATTATTCTTAATTTTGTTAAATACCATATATTCTAGTACTGCCTTCACTATGTAATTAGTACCGTAATGGCAAGATGGCTCTGGCTTTTCAGTGCCACATGTAGAAGATAAATTTTTGCCTTTTGCTTCAATAAAAGTTCACTTGGAACATGGCCAAGAAAATTGATATCAAAGAAAATTGTGATATGTATGTTTTGCAAATTAGTGTAATTAATTTCGTGGTGTTAGTTGCTGATCAGCACTACATAAACCATAGACTACATGAGTGCTTTTCCTTCTTTTTTCTTTTCTTTTTTGTAAATTGCATGGTTGATTTTGCAACAATATAAATAGTTTAGTTCAAATTGAAATTATGGTCCCCCCTTCCTTGATCGGGTGTTTTACTTTCTTTACGTGGCAGTCCATGCCTTGATTTTTCATCTTACACATTATAAAAAATGTTTGTGAGCTTAGTTTGAAATTATGTAAATTCATTACTTTCATTCAGGAAGCTGGTGATGATACTTCCCAGTCCTCTTTTTGTGAGCAGCAAGAATATCCTAGAACAAAAACTTTAACAAATGATAGAAGCAACAGGTAGCAACTTCAGCTGTAGAGTGTAGACTACAGTTTTTAGCTGCTTTCATGGAATTCATGGAACTTATTGTTAATTCTAGTTCAACCATACCATGCCTCTTTATTTTATTTGTCTTTTTCATTAGAGTTGTCAATAAGCATCGTGGATTATGGAGCTTCTTACACCCTTCATCCAGGAAGCCCGGCGCAGAGTTATCAGCTATAGAGAAATCGGTATAACCTGTCTCACAAGTAGCATTTTACACTTGTTGGTAGCATTTGATCCTTTTAGTATCAGATTTGCCTTTCATCTATTCTCCTGTTGGTCTATATCACCACCAGTGATCTGGCCTCAAGCTCTAATTCCGAAAGACTTGAGAACTGGACCTTTTAACTCTGGAGATATACTGTTGAGATGTTAGAATAATAGCTAAATAATGCCTGATTTCAACTTCTGTTTTGTTAATCAAAATATTATAAAGCTGTGTACATGTACATCAAACTTAGTTGTTAACTGTATGGAAGGTTGAACATGATCAGTAACTGAAGGTTCGAGGGTAGTGAAGAATATGAAGAGAAATCTGTCACCAATAATTATGTTTGGAAGCACCTCTTAGATACACTGTCAAATACATACTATGTTATAAAATTGGTATGATTATGATAAGTTGATAATACATATTCCAGGTGCTAAAGCATATAGTATGGTGTTGGAAATCTCTGTTTTTTTATGTAAATTAAAGCTATTTTCAATTTTATTGCATCCAGGGAAATGAATTTATTGAGCAGAATGCTTCAAATGCCAATAATTGCGATTCAGAACCAAATGAAATCCACCGCTTTGAACAATTAAGGAATGAACTAATTGAGCTTGAGAAGCGTGTTAAAAGAAGTGCTGATCAGTCGGCATATGAGGAGGTAAGCTCAATCTATTGACTGTTATAACTGTGTAGTTTCATCACAATAGATACCATCCATTATAAGAATGAGAAACATGATGATGCATGATATTAACCATGGACCTTTCAGAATGGCTTTATTGTTCTTGCATGTTTTAATTTGCTTTACCGTTTTCAAATTTGTTCAGGATGTTAAGGTTACAGTTGATTGTCCTAGCTCTATTAATGACGTTGGACGTGCTCAATTGATTGAGGCTGAAGAAGGAAAGTATCATCGAAAAATCATTAGAGAAGATAAAAGAAACAAGCACGGTATGAGTCTCTTGAGGATGTCTATAAGTCGAATAATGTTTGTATATTAGCATTCTGTGATATCTCTAGCTTTAATTTATGTGTTCTTCCAACTTTTGGACGAGAGAATTCCTTCTTATTTTCAATGACTAATTTTTATTCTCATGTTAAAATTTAGTTTGACTAATTGAAACTTGTCTTTCATAGTCCTTGAAAAAACTTTTGTATATTGCCCATGATAAAGGCTAGTTAGATTGGTTAAAGGCCAGAGGAACTTTCTGCATGTTAAAGTTCGAGATATGGTTCATTTTCTGTATAACGATAATTTATAAACTGTATACTCTTGATGCCATTGAAACGTACTTGGTTATTATTTAATAAAAAAAACTTCAGCTATATTGCCTGTTCTGGTTCTGGTTCCGTTTGATGATTCTGCATCCTAAAACAACTACTTTATTTATAAGTAGCAAGGGTGCTTACTTCTTTATGTACTTTTATCTGTACACTATCATGACATTGATATATGAAATATGTGGAAGTAGGTTATACAGCATGCAAAGTAACTTTTGTCTTGCTAATGTAATTTTCCCCATTTTTGTGAAACCTGAGAAGAATTATGAACTAGATTTTAAGATCCCCTGGTAAGGTCATTGTGTTGGATGATTTTTATTGGTTGTTTAGACTCATCAATGTCATCGTCTGACTAATTTGTGATGTATACAATCACCACTTCAAGAAGTCATCTATGGTTTTCTCATGAATCCTGTCATCTGAGTTATTTACCAATAAACAGGATGTCTTGCAAGGAACTCAGCTTCTAGCTATTGATGTTGCTGCTGCAACAGAGTTGCTTAGAAGGGCCCTGATAGGGGATGAATTAGCGGAAAAAGAAAAGAGAGCTCTTCGGAGAACTCTAACCGACTTAGCATCAGTCATTCCTATTAGTGTTTTGATGCTTCTTCCTGTAAGTTAAAATAATACATCATTCTGGCAACTGTCTATGCCAATTCATTGCTGATCCATCATTTGTTTTTCTTATGCACATAACGTATCTATCATGGGACTTCTACTTAAATCACCAATCTTGGATCAATAAACACAAAAGGAAGACTTTTGCTAATAATTTGACCACAAGAGTTGGGGGTTTAAAATTAAGTTTAGAGAGAATACTCCTATAATTTCATCTGGAAGTCATGTAAGGTATCTTTAACACCTACAAGCTTCTTTAAATTAAGTTTTCCCTTCCTATCCCCCCCACATTATCCAAAATAGAGAATCATAGCATAAACATCCAGCATGCTGGGTATATCAGGCAAGTAATGTCGAGCGAGCCTTAAATTATTAGAGAATTGAAAAATAGTAGTTTCATACCTCTACATGATTAGAACAACTTACAGCTCGTATGTTACCTTTCCTTTCATATTTACAATTCAATTTATCATTGATCTATTGTCTTATTGTGATGGAAAAATTATGCCTGCAGGTTACTGCTGTTGGACATGCAGCCATGTTGGCTGCTATTCAGAGATATGTGCCAGCGCTGGTGTGTCATCCTTCTTGTTAATGTCTTGCATCAAGTGTTGAACCGCTATTTCTCAATGGCTAACAGTCTGTTTCATGGCAGATACCATCCACATATGGACCTGAACGTTTAGACCTCTTGAGGCAGCTTGAGAAAGTAAAGGAAATGGAGATGAGCGAAGTGGATTCTGAAGAAAATGTGGAGGTAGTCTGAATAGCTGTGGATACCTTGTCTAGCCTTTAAAAGAGAAACAATACTCTTCGTATAAAGTAACAAATGGTTTGCGTTTTCTGTTTAGGATCCACAATACTACTTGTTTTGCCTTCATTAATTGCAAAATAGCTAAAACACAAATGTAAACCAAACAGAGCCTGAGAAATGCCTTAGGTAGGCTTTTACCCCTGAAAAAAGCTTGTATTTTACTGTTCTTTGTTTTTTTTCCTTCCGCAATGAGAATGATACATTCTTATGAATCTGCTTGTCTGAAATAGTCTGCAATATTTTTTAAAATTTAAGCAGACTGCTGGACTATTCTTTTAATTTTCTAGAAAGTCTTGTACGTGGATAACATTTGTGTCAAATTTGCAATATGTGTCTGGAGTACATTGCACAGGATAGAGGAAAGAGAGGTTTGAAAATGACTTGAGCATTATAAATAGCTGCAGGGAAATGGGGGCTCTAGCTATGTTATTCAGACTCGGCTGTGAGTGTCGAATACAAGTATTGTTTAGATTTTTCAAGTTTTCCATGTATTTGTAAGATCTTTGGACGTAACATTCTCATCTCCGAGTCTTGGACACCAGTGTCAGACATGGGTACATCAAGAAAAATGAAGAGTTGGAGCAATATAGCTCTTGAATTAGATATTGGTAAGTTGAAATTCCAGTTTAGCTTGCACTAATAATGGGATGAAACAGTACTGTGTGATACAAGTTTTATTTCTTAATATCGTGGAAGAGATATGTCAAGCGGTACCATTGGTAGGGCCATTGTTCACCAGTTGTTGCCTGATGAATTGTTTACTTTGAAACCTTCCAATCACATCGGTTTTCCTTTTAAGTTTTCAGCAGGAAGCTTTTATGGGATTCATCTGGAAGGTTTCAAATTGGTGATGACATGTTATTGGTTTCGAGATTATTCTGCTCCTGCTTGATGTCAATGTTGCTTCCATTACACTGTTGATTTCATTTTGTTCCTTAGGGCTTAAGTAAGAGAAAATTAGGTCCTTATGTTGATGATGTAAATAGGATTGAACATGAAGTTGACATAGC
Source organism: Hibiscus syriacus (assembly GCF_006381635.1). Lineage (NCBI taxonomy): Eukaryota > Viridiplantae > Streptophyta > Magnoliopsida > Malvales > Malvaceae > Hibiscus > Hibiscus syriacus. The sequence continues at coordinate 2,569,258 of NW_024062978.1, read as the reverse complement.
TCCAAGCAGGCCTGATAAGAGGAAAAGCTAAATGGGACGAAGAAATATTCTCGTGTTCTTACTATATTGTACTGTACTTAATGGTGCTTTGGATTATTATTGCTGGAAAAACCCATGATACAGGTGTCCTTCTATCTCTTGATTGGCCTCTTCCTGATGCCAGCAATAGTAATATCTGGTGTTCCTCCCACTTGCAGAGTCACTAGAACTTCAGAGACCATTTCAAGTAGAGGTCAATTGGTAACTTTCTCGTCTGAATCCTTATAGGTCCTAAAATCAGTTGACACTTTATATGATTAATCATATAAGAAAAGCATAGATATCTGTGTATCTTATCACCAAATCCCTCTACCTGTATTAGTGTTTCTAGTTTACCTGGAAGGTCTTTCAAACATATTCGTGCAAGCTAGAACCCTGTAGTCATTATTCCATACACTTGAATTGAGGTCTGAGGCTCTTCGCTTCATTTAGGTGTTTAGGCTCTCAAAAGCTTCGCATGTTAAAATCCTGTGGATGATTAATGAAGCTCATTAGCACTCTTGGGGGTTAATGGATTTGATTGTATCTTAAAATTATACTTATCCATCAGCTTGCTTTGAGTTGTTTACATTAGTACATGATTAAGAACATTTATGAAATGTTTTGATTCAATGATTATGCGTAAGCTTTAGGGTTAATTGCACCAGATGTCTCAAACTATGGATTAAATCTTAACTTGGTTCCTAGAGCTTTGATGCTAAATGACAATCTGGATCTGACGCATTTAGAAGTATTTATTAACCTATAGATGTTTAAAAAGGGAACAATCTCATATTCCAGATGGTATTTAAAGCTAACGTTGATGGTTAAACAGACACAGGTACGTGATTGGAACAATACTTTATTTTTGAAGATTCGATGGAACATTTTTTAAGTTTATGGACCATTTTAAAGTTTGTCCCATAGATAGACGCCTGTGTTTTAATCACAGCAATGATGAAGCGTGGGACATATAGGGAATGGAACTGCTAAATATTTGATCACATTTGAAACCACTTTTTGAATCACTCTCCAAAAATTCAGATATGGAACTGGAGAATGATGCACATACTGGCACAAAAGTGGGAAAACATAGGGCTCTGGTAAGAATGGAACCCTATGCTTATCCTTATCTTACTATATTACTATAATTTCATAAATTTGATTTAACTCAAAAAAGACGCATAAAATTTGAGTTGTAAATGGATTATTTACAATAAAACATCCAAAAGGGTCAAATGTGTAGTTTTTGGAAAAATTAAATTTGAATTTCTAAATTTGCCTTGAGGTTGAAATTATTTCACACTAAATTGTAGTACTATCATCTAAAATATAAATCTAAACTAATTACGGATATTTGAATTTGTTAGGAATCTGCATTGAAAAATAATAATTTTTTAAAATATATAATAATAATAATTAACATTTGAATATATCATCCATAAAAGTTATATAGATTCATATAATAGATATTCGAAAATTAATATTCACATTCGTTGTGGTTAGTAATTAAAATATAATAAATTATAAATTCCATCATTGAGTTTTTGTCTCATTATTATTTTCATCATCTAAGTTTAATTTTTTAATTTAATCATTTAATTTTTTGAATTGTTTTTGTTTGATCAATCTATTATTAGATCATACAAGATGTGATAATATGAATTATTTTATTAATATTTTAATATAGTGTGACTTCTTTAATTATATTTTATACTGTATAGAATTTAAAGAGAATGAAATAAAATTCATAATTCTTAATCCAGACTTGAAACCTTCACCGGCCATTTCAATCCCCCAAATCTCACTAATCATCTCAATATCTGAACCCTCATCGGCCTCACCTTTAGCTTCCCAAATCCCAAACTTTCACCAACTTCACATAATGGAGAGAATTAAGCTAATCTTACAGCCCAATGAACAAAAATGAAAATTGTCCAAGAGGGTTCTTCCACATATTTCACATAAATCATAAATTTTCTATTTCTTAGATTCTAATTAAGACTTTTGATTTAAAGATGTTTTTTTTCTTTTGATTTATTCATATAATAAAAATAAGATTCAAAGATTAATTACTTGAATGATTAGATGATCTTTGTGCTTAAAAGAACAACAATAAAAGCAAAATGATCCCCTTTACTTTTTGATTTTTTTAGAGACTAAGAGGGTCAAAATATGATAAGTTGATAACATCAAGGATGAAAACACAAAACAGGGGAAGAGTAGGTTGATGCCTGGTGTATTCAAGAACCACTAGATATTTGTAAATTTTCAATTTTTTTTTATAGATTTAAATATTTAATTAGTATCTCCATAATATATTAAGTATTTATCATTCAAAATAAATTTTATGGATAGTAAATTTCTTAAATATTTAAATTTATTATTTGTTTTATTTTGTATTTTAAATTTTATGAAGTATAAATATTATAATAATCATCATATTCTGAAATTTGATCACTAATAATAAAATTTAATTTCATACAAATAAAAACAAATTTGAAATTTAAAATAATTTTATAAAGTATTATTTTTACAAAAATGTATAGATATTCAACCACCTATCACTTTAACCACTACCGCATTCTGGTTGTAAGTAGACTTGAAAACGCCCCCTGTTTGGATATTTGGTTAACTCACCGCCCTTGCCTAGGGCAGTTCACCCTGCCATGTAAAGTTGCCTAAATCTAGAGTTGTTCCAAGAAAATATAAATAAATTTCAGTACTCTTTTGACCTTCCAAGTGGGGGATATCACATCATCGTCATCTTTATCCTGTAACCGTTGAAAAGAAAACAAGTCGTATAAACAAAATTGCATTGTAATCGTCAATGCTTTTAATGGAGCAGCTATTTTTGCAGCAAAATTAGAATTATGTGCCCAACTGTTATGACCATACCCTCTGTTGAATTTCAATTATTTTGGACCGCGTTTTAATCATTGCCAATCTAATCAATTTCCACCAACAATATTTTTACTTTGAATTTTTTAAGGGTAAAGTCCACAACTGTCCCTAGTCTCTAAGGTGTTATTTGTTTATTTATATATTTTAAATTCGTTATTTTTTATTAAAAATTATGATTGTTTAAACTAGACATAAATATTTTTATTGATATATAATAAAATTTGATTCATAATCGTTTGAGTTACATTTTGTGAATCGAATATTCGTTTATATTATTTTGTCAAGTCAGTACTTCAAATATTATGTTGTTGAGCTGATACTTAAAAGCAACGACAGTGCCATTAGATATCATTAAAAATATGACTTTATCATACCTCAATCAACAGGTTAATGTCCAAGTTATACGATCATGAACATTTAACGAAAAAAGATGAATTTAAAAATATGAATAGTTGAATAACCATTTTATAACTTTTAATAGTAAGTGACTAAAAAATAACATCTTATAGTTGTGATCATTTTTAAATTTTTACTAATTAAGAGACTCAACAAAAAACATCATATAGTCGGATGGCCATTTGTATATTTTATCCTTTTTACAAAATAGTTGGACCCAGATAAACCACGTGGCAACTTAATCATGCTTTATTAGCTAAACTATTGGGATTAGGCCACGTGCTAACTAGACGACCTCACTAATTATGGTTTTTGTTAATATGTCTCATTGGAAGAAGCAACACCTAACCAAACTCAATATTTTACTTTACTAATTTATTAACTGTCTTTTAATTCTTAATTAATTAAGATTAATTAGTGATTCCAAGGCTAAGTAATGGTCAATCGGTGATGATGATGATGAAATATCCTATGAGAATATGTACACTGCTTACCGAGTTGCCGTCTAGTTCTGAAGTTTAAGACTCGGAGTAAAACAGGTGGGTGGTCAGACCCTGACTCAACACGGATGAGCTTTCCGATGTGGATGGTTCGGAGACATCAAGTTGGCACTCGACGTCGACGTCCACCCCGAATAGCCGGAGCAGCCTCTTTGGTTTCTCATCTCCTTGATTTTGAGTCATGGTTCCTGTAAAATATTTAACACAACAAACACATGCTCCCATGTTATCAATAATCCCACCCATCACGATACAATCATTAAGTCTATACATATGAATAATTAATTGAAATATATAACTAACGGATTAAAATATATTTAATACAATATCATATTCCAATACCCTTTTGAATAAAAAAATTAATTAAATTAATTTGTACTAAGTAATATTAGTTAATTTATGTTTAAATTTGAGATATAGAACCTTTTTTATACTCAAAGTTCCATTTCTCTTCCATTTTTCAGATTTCATAAATAATAATACTAAAAAACTTGTACATTTTTTCTTCAAAATGTACTCACAGTTAGTTATATTTGATGTGTTTATTTATAATATAATTCACATGGCAATGATATGTCATCAAAACTAAATTACTGAAATTTAATTTTATAACTTTTTATAATATAAATATTTAAAATATAAAACAATTAAGTTAATATATATATATGACAGTGGAATTAAAAAATTCAAAGAAACTCAACCAAAAACAAATTCCAGAAAACAGCCATATAGAAGCACATTGCTCCTATATAGTTGGAACGTGTCTCACGCATTTCAATGCGCGAATAATTTTCAAATTTTATAGTAATCCAATAAATATATAAATAAGAATCAATATCTATTCATAAAAAATAAAGAAAAGAAATAAGAGTTTACGATATCTATATATATATAATAGAATAGAATAGAATATATATTACCTGCATGAAGACGGTCGGGTTGGTATGGCACATTAGCCCCAAGGCCTTGAATGTGCCCAAGATAAGGATGGCCGTGATATAATCCCCGAGCACCCCACCGCTCATCGCCACCGGCTTTGCCGCCATGCTCCGTTGCGGCCACCGATGCAGCACCGCTCATCCTCCACCCTATAAACAGCCTACCACAATCCAGACGGTGTCGTTGAAACAAAACAATGTCACCAGCATCGAGTTTCTTCTCTTTGACGTATCTGCTCCAACCTTTGGTCAACACGTAGCTCTGGCTGCTGTTCCAGTACGAGTAACGGAAACTCCAACACTTGCCTGACTCGTCCTCGAAACTCATGAGCAACCCCCCGAGTGACCGCCGAGTGGGAAGTACTTCTCGGCGTGCTGTTTGGGGATAACAAGCCGGTTCAGCTTACCGACGTCGCTGGGCGTTAAGGGTTTCTCGAACATGGGCTCCCTTTCATCGTCGAAGACTGGGATTTCGTTAGGGTTTGGGTTTTTTTCAGGATAGAAATGAGAGGACCATAGGGAGCTTTGCCTTTGCGTTGGTTCCATGGAACACCCTTTTCCTTTTCGCTTTCAGAGATGATGTTGATGCTGTTCAAAGAGAGAATATGGGTTTATTACTACAAGAGACTCTGTGTGTGTAGACACTATTTGAGGCAGCTAATAGATAAGGAACTGGGAGGAATAAAGAAATATATCTGTAAACAATGATGATTATTTTATTAATAAATAATATATGTTAAAAAAAAATCAATCAATTAGTAATTACTTATTAAATTTTTTAATATTTTTTATTAGTCAGGATTGATTACAATGTATTGTATTTTTAATTTTTTTAATCAATTGATAATATATAACTTTCTTAACCAATTAATAATATATATACCGAAGTGGAGCTGTTTTAACCTATAAACTCTAAAAAATAACATTTATGAGATCATTTGAAGGTTAAACCTTTTAATATTAAATAATGCATTGAAATATAATATTGGTTTGGGGGTGGGGGAGGGAACTATTTGGGTAATTTTAAAAGACAAGCCCCATGTTACTAAACAAGCCATTGGCAAGCAAATCAAAAGGGTTGGGGCCAACAGACCTGCCGCACAATATGGAAGATTAGGGTTTAGCAGTCGACCAAGCAACAGGTGGCCAAGATCTTTGGTAATCGAGGCGGACATGTTTCATCTGTTTTTTTTTTATTTGTCTGTAACAATAATAATAGGAGACTGTAATTTCAAACAGTGAAAAATCTCATATCTTTCATAGGAAACCTGAAGGATAATATATGGACATGCTTGTTAGGCTTATATTCGGTAAGATATACAGAGAAATAGAACAGATCTGTGGCTAAAGCAACTTCATAAGACAACAGTGATTATTAAAATAGTTATCACACCTGTTTATATGAGTGCATAAAATAGCATTATCGATGTTTCTCCTTTCCTAGGTTTTTTTTTTATTTAAAAAAAAAGAGCAATCAAAGGATTTGGGTGTAAAAAATCACAAGATCCCTTGCCTTCCCAATGAAAAATAGGATGGAGATGAGGAATATGATTACATGTCTCGTGTTTCGATCCTCTCCTCATTTCAATCACTCCCCCATTATATTTTATAATTCTAGTGAGGCCACAAATAATATAAAAAAACTAATTATTAAAAATACATGATGTTGCCAATGATATAAATAAAAAAAACAAATAAATATCTTAAATTTTATAATAACATCTTAAAACATATAAAAAAACATTATCATCTATGTTAACCGAATCTTAACTTGATTGATGTAATTGTTGTTACAATTAAAAGAACACCAAATTAAAATATATTCAAACACGCATTATTTTATGTTTTAAGAGTTTGAGAGTATGAATAATCTATGTATTATTAGATATCATTTCATTGAAGTAATGAACGGAGAGCATGTTAATAAATTTTTATTTGGTATTGTTTTTTTATGTAATTTTAAACATTTTTATAAAAATCAATGTTTGAATAATATGAATAAGCCCATTTGATTTTATGGAGAGTTGAACCAAATAATTTAGTAATAAGAAATTAATTAGATTTGATCAAGCGATTAAACTTTAAAACATAGAGTTGTATGTTTGTAAATGATTCCAAACAAAAACTGCAAGCAGACTACGATTGCTTAGCTTGTAATATATAGTATTGTTATAGGAACTTGTGTTGTATGATGGGATCAAATATTTCGTAGATAGTGTTTCGCAAACAATAATTGGCTACTCCTTAGATACAATTTTTTTTTTCATAATTGAAGCCTTTTTTTGTGTTGGCGACAACCATTATTGAAACTTGAAATAATTTATAATCTATATCCGAAATCCACTTAACTTGGACATGGGAATTCTTTTGAAACACTCGGTTCGTCATCAAGCTGTATTTCATTCAACAATTCACCGAATGCTTCACTTCCACTGCAGACAACAAGTCTAAATTAATCATTTAATCTAAATGAACTGATTCCCGAGGCAATATTCCCAAGTTGCCAATGACATAATCACTGACAAAATCTCATTTACACCCACAAACAAACAAGGGTTTAACACAAAAATATTCAGACAATAATTTTGTTTATATTAACACAAAAACTATGTACGATGAGTATAAATAAAAAATCAGGATGAATACAGTCATAAAAATAAATAGTTACCAAGAACAAAAATCGAATTTAATAGATTAGGGATAGAAGACGAAGGGCTAATAGCATGATCCAAGGGGTCCAGCTACAAACCAGACAAAGCTTGCCCTTGTTTCCAAAAGGATCCATTGACTGTGATTACCATAATTTTCCATGTTTTAATTCATTAAAGTTGATATATTAAACGTTCATTTATTAAAAAATAAAAATTAAACGATCCTAATATATGAATGTTTCGTCCATTTAAAATTCAAATCATGAAATTGGATTAGGCCACATTTTCATTTTAGAGACCGACGAGGTGGATAATATCATCTTCATTTGAAACGACACAATGAGTATAATCTATTATTAATGTATGATTTAATCCACATCATTAATCCCATTAAAAAAAAGACTATTAGTCAACTGACATGAATTTTAAAGAAAAACGATTCAAATCATGAAATCGAGTTAGATTTTTCAAATAAGTAAATTAGTTAGAATTCGTTTCTATAACCGTAATTTTATAAAATATTTTGGGATTTTTAATTAAAAATGTAACACCCCGATTTAGGGGCTAAATTTCAAAAATATAAATTGGTGGATTTAATTGATATTTTTGAAAGAAATTAGGATTAAATTATAAAATTTCAAAGTTGACAGACCATATTAAAGTACAAGAAGTTCAGTGACTAAACTCATGGTTTACCCATTTTTATTATGGGATGAATTTAAAATCCCAATTGCCGTGCCCACTTTCAGTTTATTTTCCCAGTTTTCTCTCCCGGTCAACCAACTTTCAACTCCGATCTACTCGCCGTCGACCTCCGATCGACGAGCCGAAACCACCATCGTGTTCGTTGTCGAGCGAGGAACAAAACCTCAAACCTTTTCTCGTGAATCTCTCCGTTCGTCGTTAATTTCAGTCGGAAGTATCGTCGGTAATAACTCGTTTTAGTTGGTTTTTATCGATTCACGACGATCGGGTCATCCGTTTACGACACCTCCCCACCATCGTGTTCCTTGTGCCGTTCCGAGTCCACCGGTGTCCTCCCTTTTCTCCGGCGGTGGAGGCGCGTGTGGAGGTGAAGCTGTCAAAGTTTCTGATTAGTTGAAATCGAGCTCTCCGCCGTTCAAAAATTTGAACCGAGCTTTGTAAGTATCTCGAAATCGCTCAAAATAATTTTTAAGAATTTTTCGGTGATTTTTAGACAGCCGGAAGGGGATCCACGCCCCCCACGCGCCGCCACTACGCGTGGGGAGGTCCAAATGACTGGTTTGACCGGTTTTGGTGCTAGTTGACCGGTTTGACCGGTCATAACCCGACCCGAACCGACCCGTTGACCGACCCGTTGATCGTTGACCGGCGTTGACCACTGTTGACCAAAATTTTGACCGGGCATTAAACGACCTGTGACTTCGACCGAGTATACCTATCTTGACATTTTTCGACGTTCCAAATCCGATTTCGCTATTCGTTTTTCGAAATTCGAACCCGAAGGCCTCGAAATTACCGGTCAACCCCGTTGACTTTGATTTGACCGAAATTTCCAAATTTCCGAAAAGTCATATTTATGCTTTCGACGTCCTGAATCCGAATCCGAAGTCCGTTTCGCCAAATTCGACCCGGTAAGCTGTCTTCACTGATTTATCTCCCGATCGATCTGTTTCAAAAGCTCTGTTTTGATATAATATGTTGATATGTATCGAGGAATTATTGGAATTGAATTGAAGATCAAAGCGTTCGAATGGAATTTTATGGTCGATCAGTATTGCACAAAATCGAGTAATACTTTACTACCTCTTTATGCTTTAGGAACATGTGATATTGGTAAATGCATAAGATAATGTTGGTCACTTTTATGGAGTTGAATAATTTACACCGATATGAATGTGGTAAAATTCGATAACTGATTACATGACTAATATAAGAATTGAGGAATTTAGATTAAATTACAAGTTTGTGATTATTGATAAAGAAATCAGCCCTGTATCTGCAAATTATTTATTTCATCAAAGGTTAAAATGTTAAAGGTACTTGGATGAGAATTATGAGAATACTCTAGTATGGTAAAATTACGAAAATACCTTTATAACAAGAAAGATGTGGAAGTTAATAATGAAAAGACATATTGATCCGATAAAATACTGATGTGCATAAGAAATGTAGTTATTAGTGGAAATTATGGATAACCGGTTTTTCCTAAGAGTTATGAAGGATACTAGAAGTCTGTAAGAATTTTCAAGATCAGAGAGTGTTCAAGAAAGCAATTAATATAGGATCTCTGAATTATATTATTTCGTTAAGAGCTAATATCGAAATTATCTGGTTAAAATTACGGAAATGCCCTTAAGAAGAATAGTCTGAATGATGAATGAGAAAATACTTAGGGGATTCGTACTTAACTCGATTAAGTACGATTTAATTGTTAAGATCCTGACTTAGTGCATGAAAATTTATGATTCCGTTGTAAATATGAGAAGCACTTGACCCGAAATATCCGAGTTATGAAAAATGAAGAGTAATTTGGGGGGTTCTATTGTCAGAATTGTTCGAAAGGACTGAATAAATGATAAATTGAATTTAATAATAAGATCAGACGGAAGGAAATGATAAATACACTGAATCTATAAAAACCAAAATACCCCTGTAATAGAAATGACCCAAGAATACACCAAGCTCAGAATGATTGGATATCCTCAGGTCTGACATGAATGGAATAAAAATGAACACCAAAATTACCAAAATAACCTTATGGCCTATATTAAGTAAATGTCTTGGATTAATTAAGGAATCCAATAAGCATAGGTTGGACTACCTTTAAAGTATGGAACAATAACTTAAGTGAGTAGATCAACCCTAAAGCTATGTCAATACTGAACATAGATATTACTGGAATATGTTCGTCTTCTCAAGTTTGGACTCGATGATAAATTTTGGAAGTATTCAGCTTAGCTCAACTCTGGATCGCATTCAGTACTAAGAATTGGACGTTGTTCGACAAATCAACCACAAGACCAAATTGAATGGGAGGAAGTATGTCTAAAATTCATGAACATTTGAATTACTCTGGAAAATCCCGAAGTAACTGGAATGGACATGACTGCTAAATGAATAGGTAACCTCAATGACTAAGGATTTAGTAAGTGATTTGGATAAGTCTGAAACTTGATGGTTTACGTAGTACAATTACAATGGTTTATGAACAAATAATCAAGTACGTCAACATTTCATGATATGTGGAAGCGTGGAAATGAAATAAAGACATTGAAGATTTATTCAATGATAATTCCGAAAATCTCGACAAGAATTTTGGTATTAAGAGTAAATACCTAGAAGGAAATGAATTGACCAGTCGATAGATTGTAAGGTGAATCTTCGTCTCAAGTGTTCGATTCCGATCAATCGACAGGATGTAAAGGATGAATACCCTTTGAACGTCGCTTCTGAAAACTGTCCGAATAAGATATATCTGAATTCACATTCTGAATAACTGATGATTCTGTCAGTTAATGAACTCTTTCAAATAGTGATTCTAAATTCTGATATCCTATCGGTATACTGAATATTCATGTTTCTCTACTGTTAAGATTATCCAATACCTCTGAATAATATCTGTAAACTCTGGTGTTCCCTAATCATATAAATATTTATCTGATTTCCGACTTGAATTCTGTTATGATCCTGACCTGGATTCTGATGATTGACATGGATTCTGATCTGATACATGACCTGGATTCTGATATGATACTTGACTTGAATTATGTTTTGATTTTTGATATATCCGTTTACGGACGGAACATGTTTTATTGGGGGGTATTGTTGGAGGAAGATTACTTGGAGGTTCCTCGGCTGTGTGCTCAGGGCCTTACTTACCGGTTCCTCGGCTATGTGCTCAGGGCCTTACTGTTGGGGGTTGTATGGTTCTGGGGAACCTAACATTTTGTTCGTGACGGATGGGGGTATATATATATATGTTTTAAAAAGATCTGAAAAGTTACATGGTTTTTTTGGGAACACACTAGAAAACCTATTCTGATCTCCTGAACTCAGTCATCCGAAATATTTCTCTGAAACAAAAGCTCATTGTCGTTACCACCTGAAATATCAGTAGGATCTCTGCTCATCATAAAAATCTGTAAATATCTGAACAATAAGGAAAATATGTTTATCTGTATGCACGTTTTTCAGCATCATCTGGTAGTTCTGTATTACTGAGCTTTCCAAAGTCACTCTATTACTCACCTTTTCAGGTTAAAAGAATTGTACCAGTGCATCTATCGACTTCAGTAAGGGAGTTCTTCCGGCGTTGTTGCAGAGTATGGTACATGTGATTAGGGGGCATGTAATTGTATTTTGATTATATACGAGTCTGGAAATATGTTTATTTTTAAATAGTGACAAATGATTTATAAGTTACATGTTTCAATAAAAGTTTAAATTTCCGCTATTTTTATAGTGGGTCGCTCCGGTGGCCCTAATGTGACTTCCCGGATCGGATCGGGTTACCCGCATCGGTCTGGGGGGTTACATTTAGTGGTATCAGAGCTATGGTTTGAGTCAAAATTTTCAAGTTAGACCGGCCGGTCGAATGTCAAAATATGTCTGATCAATACATGCCCCCTAGACTGCAATCGTACCTCTCTGAGCTGGAACTCCAGGGCTGAGTCCCTATCTGTAACGAACAAACCGAAGTTTCTATCTGTTAAGGTTATATTTGTACAAAAAGGAATTCCAGTAACATCTGTTTAATCGCTGTAAAGTATCTCATGAGCCATGTGAGAGTTATTTATCTGAGAATTTCTGACTCGACTCCGTAAATGAAATTGAGATATGTTGTTGCTCTACGAGCCTATTCACGTATCCAATGCTGAATTGATTTCACAAGAATAAAGTTGTTCTGATTATTTACTTGGACTGAGGGAGAATTCTGAAGAGATTGATTACTCGAGAAAATTTTAAATTCTTTTATTGAAATAAGGAAAATTTACGATAAAATGTATGCTCAGCTGGTTAAGGATAAGTGGAGGAATCGTACTTTTATAAAAACTATTGATAGATTTGAAAGAACCGATGGAAGTTTCATTTATGCAATTATGTGACATGAATGAATTTCGAGGACGAAATTTTTTTTAAGGAGGGGAGAATTGTCAATAGCAAATCCCTCTTTTGTTGTATTTCATGCCAATCTTCTTCCATAGTTAACAGAAAAATCATCGACCAGATTCGACCCAGTATAAACTCATATATATATATATATATATAATATTTAATAGTTTAAATATTTTTATTTTTATAGTATTAAAATATATTATTTAATTATTAAAATATAATAAATTTTTAGAAAATATATTATTTTAATTATTTGAAAATATTAATATGTTTGGATCGGGTGGGATCAATGTTTTAGTCTAAAAATAGAGACGGGTACAATACGAGAGAAAAACTAAAAATTATCGAGGCAGAACATGATGTATTAAAAATGAAGATCGTTTGAGTTAGACGTTAACTTGTTGACTGTGATATGATAAAAAAAATTAATCATAGACTATAGTGCACTATTTTATTGAGTCAATAACTTAATCCTATAATCGATGATCATTTTATAGCTTTTTATAATAGAAAGATTCGATAAAGTAGAATCTTATAATCAGAGGCATTTGTATACTTTACCCAATTAAAATCGTTGACATTATTAATAATTTCACGTCTGAATCTAGAAGATACGATTGTCTAAAGAAAAAGTTTCGAAATCTTTTTATTTTCAACTTTGAATATTTTTAAAGAAATGAGGAAATTATTGTTTGAAGTAGATAATTCCATGGCAGATTAGTCAAATTATTGTTGGACCGACCTATTGCTTGTCCAATACAGGGAGAAAAGAAAACAATTATGAATTTATTTTGAAAAATTGATGATTTTGAATTAATTTAGGTTAAATTGAATAGGAGTCGCCATCGACCTTTGAGTTAGGTAGGTCGAATACCTAAAAACGTCTTTTAAAATAATTTTTAGGAAAATTTGTTTTTAAGACAAAATTTGGTATGCATTTACCAAAAAGATCAATGTAACGGGTTCGAGAGTCGGTTACGCGTGGGGAAAGATTAGCACCCCCACAGCGCCCAAAATTAGTACTGTGTCGCTTAAACGTTGTCGTAATGGTGGAAATCATAAATCGAACATAAAGTTAAAATATGATCCGTTTTTTTAATATTGATTAATTTGTTTCGAATTGTTTATACTGTTAGGGAAAATTCTTTAACTCGAAAAGAAATCTCGAAATTAGCAATCCTCCGTTAGGAAATCTATCTCGTATATTTCTTATCAATAAAAGAATATTCCATCCTTATTGATTTAAAAAAAACACGAATCGAATATAAATGGAAAATCGACATTTGCATAAAATAACATAAATTGCCATTTAGAAACATGCATTGCAACATTTGAATTAAAACCGATTAATTAGGACGAAAAATAACTTCAATTTATTTCAAGCTCTCATTTCATTCGAACGTCGTATCGGATTGCAACACTTCGATCAAGTAATACTTTCCATGCTCGTTCTACAAATACTTTCCATGCTAACACGAGATCAATTATATGAATTTAATATACAAGGATAATCAATATTCAAATATACAAGAATTATGAAATACCAAGCAAATATAATTTCATGTAATATAATAATAAACATAAAAATGAATAAACAAACACTAAATGTCAGAATAAAAATAAAAATAAAGTAACTTAATAAGATGCTTAAATAAAAAAAAGGATAAAGTAATGAAGTGTTAAAAATCATGATCAAAATGAACTCACATAAAAATCCAGGATTCATAATATAAACTAAGCATTTATTCCTTATAATAAAGCTTAAGGACTAAAACCTAAGTCTAACAAAATAAGGAACCTAATCATAAACATAAATAAATTTACTAACACAACCAAGGACCTAAATGAACTAAATCAATAATCAATAGGCAAAGCAGAATATTAAACCAAACAGATATTACAGAGCATGTAAGGACTAAAACGAAAATATTATAAATTTAGGGCTTGATGTAAAATATCATCATAAATATCAACATAAAGATTAGGACGAAAATGCAACAAGAAATAAATATGAAGTCCAAATCAAAAGGACATAAAAATCCATTAATAGCTAAAACGAAACCTTACAAATGTCTAGAGACTTAAAATGCTATTGTACCTTAAAAATTAAAAAAAACACGGGTGAGATTTAAAAGCAACAGGGACCTAAACAGATATTAACAAAAAATACATAACATGCATCAGAAATGGGTAAACTATAAAATCGGTCCCTGTGAGTGACCATTTTACAAAAAAAAAAAGCCAAACTTAAGGGGACATAAGTGCAATTTCCCCCTAAAGTTTTCTATATATATCAACCTTTTTTTCTTTTTTTTAAACAATTTTCATTTCTTTTTTTAAAATTTTAGAGAGAGGGTCTGACCTCTCTCTAGAATTTCGATGGGTTGCCGTCGTTCTGGCTGCCGCCAGTCGTTGTACCGTCGTCCGCGTCGTCCCCGGTGGTTGTTGGCCACCAAATTTCAACAGGAGGTTCGCCTTGACCTCCTTGTCCCTGATATGGCCTTCGTTTTACTAGAATCGGCACCACTTGTCACAAAAAGGCCGAAAACCATTCGATTTTTCTCTCCCCGATCCACCACCGTTCGCCTTCCGATCGACCTGATTTTTCAATATGTTGTTCGTGGTGGTGTACTCACCCTTCTCCCTGTCCGGATTCAGGAACAAACTCCTCTAACGCCGTGAGCGTCGCCAGTCGAATGATAATATTCCTTTCACTATTTTGTTTGTATTTTTTTCGATTTATTGGACATTCGTTCAAAATTATAAAAAAATGCTTAAATATACATATATATATATATATATTTATATAGTTTGATATTGATAAAAACACGAGAGAGAGAAATTGTTGCTTCATTGCTCGAAAATAAGGTGAGAAAGAACCCTATTACACTCTATTTTTCGAACCCGAATACTCATCCCATTGCATTGTTTTTGGAAAACCCCGACCCCTCCCGTTGTTACTGGAAAAAAATACTAAAAGGATAACCCCTTTTACATTGTTTTAATCCTGTTTTTTATCCCATTTCTATTAGGTATTAGTTGAAAAAATCTGACTTTTTGGTATTGGTGATGGGGTGACTGTGTTGTAGGGGAAGGGCTGTTGACAGGGCAGGGTGGTGGCGTGCTCAGTTGGTGGTGTGCTGCTGCTTCACGTGGGCATGGCAGGGTAGTAGGTGGCCAACCGGGTTGAAGGAATCTAATCGGGTCAACTGACTGGGCTCGAGTCTTGAGCTGGTGGCCCGATTGGGTTGGGTTATTTGTTGGGCTTGTATCTGGGTTGGCCTGCAAAATTTGTAATTAAATTTGATTAATAATAATAATAATAATAATATTTTTTTAGACCCGAACAAAAATGGGTGTCTATAGTTGCCCTCTTTGCACATTCTTGTGTTAACAAGAATAGGGAAAAGACGAAAAAGATAATCAGTTTTTGTCCGGTTCTCTTTTTTTTGGTTTTGGAAACTTGATATGTTTGTTGTTGGGGACGACACTGCTCATACGTGATGAAGAGTTCTGGTCGTCTAAGGGTGACACGGCTCCTACGTGATGAGGAGATCTGGTCGGTGGATGACATGGTTCTTATGCGATAAGGATGGAAGACCAACTTTAGGGATGATAACACGGTTCCTACATGATGAGGACGACTGGTTATATGAGGTTGACATGGCTCATACGTGATGAGGAGGTCTGGTCGGGGGATGACACAGTTCCTTCGCGATGAGGATGACAGACCATCTTTAGGGATGACGATTTTAAGAGAAACTGTCTCAAGGGAGACAAAACTTTGTTTCAAGGGAAACCGACTCAAAGGTTGGTGTTTCACGAGAAATTGTCTCAAGAGAAACAACCTCAAAGATTATCAATTTTGTTTTCAGTGAAACAACTTCAGAATTTGTGTTTTAAAGAAAATTGTCTCAAGCGAGACAATTTATTTGGAGAGAAATTATCTCAAGTGAGATAAAATTTGTTTTTAGAGAAATCTGTCTTAAGAGAGACAAAATTCTTTTTTAAGAAAATTGTCTCAAGCGAGATGACGCTTTGTTTCTAGAGAAACAAGCTCAAAGGCGATCAATAGTGTGCTTGTTCCTGCATATGGAGGAAAGGCCTTTAGAAGATCTGATATTTCAATTCAGGATGTTGAATCTCCCAAGATGCCCCAACATTCGATGTTGAATCTCCAAAGATGCCCCATCATTCATCATTTCTCTCTTCAACACTGATTCTAAGCATGAGCTTAGACAAAATTTTAAATAATATTTTTATTACATAATATTAAAAATATTACTTTCATATGTAAAAAATAAGAAATATATGTGTATTTCATATAATTAAATAATGACGTTTAAAATTAAACCAATATGTATCATAATATTATAAAAAATAAAATTACATTTAAAAAGAAACTCGAATAACTCAACTGAAAAGTTTAAATTAAATAAAGTTTGAATCTTACGATAAGACTTAGTTAAGTCTTATTAACTTAACTAGAACATTTTTTAAGTTGATTCCATAAGTTAAAGTTTGAATAGTACAACAATACTTATTAAAACTAACAATTTTTTTTTTAAAATTTGACTCGATAAAATACTAACACCAAATCATAAATGATAAAAAGAGTTCCAACAATCAAGATATATAGTCTCTTTCCATGTTTGAATTTATTCTCATTTCTTGCCTTAGGTTGTTGTTCTGACATGAACACGTCTCTCCTACAACAAATGATAGATATTAATTACAGATGATATAAATAAGAGAACAGACTCCTGGGCTTTTACCTATTTCGCATGTAAAATGCATAAGATACGATAAAGAAGAAGAAGATTTATCAAAGTTTCATCTACATTAGATTGTTTTTACAATGAGGATGCTGACAATTAGAAGGATCGATGCAAGGAAATAGATAATCAACATACATTGGCTGCTGATGATAATAATCTCCTCCATAGAAATAATACGTTGGCTGCTGATAATAATTGCCTCCGTAGAAATCATACCAAGGCTGGTAGTAGTCAGGCCCGTAGGAAGTATCTGAATATGGCTGAGAATTTATATCATAAATGCTGACAATCTCATAACTTCGAATATTCAAAACTCCATTCCCTTACATCATAAATGTTGAAAATCACATCATTATGATTATGTTTAAATCCACCTGGCTCCGCACTCTTTCGTTGTTTGGGGATAACCTTCTTAACTTCAACCATCTTGCCTTGTAATCGGTGAAATTTATTCTGAAAAACTCGTGTCACCGCTTCCTTTGAATCATAAGTCACGAAGCCGAACCCTTTGTTTACTCCGGTTATATTATTGTACATGTCGCAACCGTCTTTCGGTTGGGCCCCGGAATTGGGCTTCGACTTGGATTAAAACGAATTGGAGTCGCCACCGACCATTTTAAAACGAATTTAGGTAGGTCGGACACCATCTTACCTGATCTGCGTTTTACCAGAAATGTGTCGGGTTCGGGAGTCGGTTATGGTTAAGGAAGGATTAGCACCCTTGAACCGCCCTTTCGGTACCAATTAATTTGTCGGTTGTCTTTAATTGCAAAAATTAAGAATTTAAATTGAAATTTAAAAATTCGATTCGAATTACTTACCTTTGATCGATTGGAATTACCCCTAAAAAGGTCAAAAATGTTAGATTGAAAAATAAATACTAAATAAATCGGAGAGAGAAAAATAAATAAATAGATAAATTGAGAAAATAACAATAAATATATTAAGAAAAAATAAGAAAATATCAAACAATACATATACTAAAAGAGAAAATAACCCCTATTACTATCACAAACCTACAAACCCTTTTAAGGTTTCATTCGCACTCCCACGGCTCTTCAGCAGCCACCCGTAGTCCTCCATCCATGATGAAGGCACATCAGCGCCCAAGCCACCCCCTAACAGTCGAGTCACACGCCGAATGATCCCCAACGCTCATCCACGCCAGCAGCTGCTACCAACAAGCCCCAGAAGCTCCCTTCCACGCGAGCAGTATCTACCAACAAGCCCCAGAAGCTCCCTTCCACGCGAGCAGTAGCCCCAAGCCAAGGTCCTAGCATCTTTAATTTTGTGCTAACAGTCCCAGACACCCTCCTCCACGTCATTTGCCAGCATGGTGGCCCCAAATTCTCCTTGGATTTTTGGTTAAATGGCTTGGTCTTCTCATTTTCCATTTCCCTTTGTCGTTGTGTTAGCTGAGTGCTGCGAGAAAGAAGCAGTGGCACAGGTTCATTCTTGTACAGTCCCTCAGCTCCTTATGCCCGAGTGGAAGAAGAATTTTGGACTTGCAATCTATTTCAAAAATCTGGTGTACCACTTGATCTAGAGGAATACTCGGTTACTAACTTTAGGAACATTGATGACTTATCCTCCAAGAGACGTGCCGGAGTATCAAACTCTGTAACTCGACCATCACTCAACACCAAAACAAGATCATTGTCGATTACGGTGGAATACGATGTGCAATAGTGCAAACAGTGCAATTCATGAACTCTGTTCTGATGATCTTCTGTGTGAGATTATTGGTGGCAGTATCAACCGATGCTTTTGCCTCATCGAGCACGATTATTCTTGCATGTTTGAGTAAAGCCCTGTCGAGGGTAACAAGTTGCCACTGCCCATGAAATCGTGCATGTTCTTGGTCAGTGATGAAGAAGAAGATATGAGAGCGGTGAGAGCCAAATTTTAGGATGGGTTTTGAGGTAAAGCTACTTTGACAAAGTTGAAAAAGAAAGGTATTGGATTCGTTGTCGGCGCCAGTGGTTCTTTTAAAGATAAGCGTCTTTTCCAGTTTGCAGAGGGAAATAATTAATTCCCCCACCAGGTTAGACTTTGGGGAAATGGAAAGAGTGGGGCTGTCCCCAGAAATCCACCCACCTTCTTGTATAGAAAAGTGGTATATAAATGTGTGGAGGTGGAGGAGTTCGCGAAGTGGCAGAGAGTGGTAAGGTAGTGGTGATAGTGGTAGGTTATTAGGTGGGTAGTTTGTTGGTAATATTGGTACCGAGAAATCCGGTGCATGGGTTGTTGGATGCGTGAGAAGCGGTGCTGGTGGAGGGCTGAAACGGTTGTTGACTGGTTCGGGTCCTGGAATCTGTAAAATAAAGAAAAAATATATTATTTAAGTAATATATATATGTGATATATATATGATATTATATATGGATGAAAATTGGTGTCCACAGCTGCCCCTCTTGTCCTTTTTCGTGGAATGAAAATAGGACAAAGACAAAAAGACACAAATTTCGTTCGGTGGAGTTGAAAATTGATTCTAATATTTCAATTAAGAATAACTCCCTGTCGATTTGAGTTGCGGATGACTCCTTAGTTGCGAAGTCAGGTCCATCTTGAAATGAAATTGAAGCCATAATTCTGAATTTGAATCAGAATGTGGCTTATCGTTGTCAAATTGTAGTCAACGTTGGTCTTCTTCTCGGTTTGAAGACTTCGGTGAAAAATTCGACTGGACAATAATTCATTGACTCCACCCTATGGTTGATAGGCCCTCGAGTTGAATGAAATCGAACTCAGAAGGTCTTCGTTGGCAGATAGCCCTTCCCGACTTAAGCTATGCTGCAAATGACATGCCTTGGAGCCGAGCGTGGTCGATCTCAAAGGTCTTTGGTTGGCACGATTCCCTTCACCGTGAAATTGAAACCATGGATGGCCTATCGTTGTGAAGTTGAGCCTCGAATTGGATATCCTTCGTCGTGAAGTTGAAATCCAATGAAAGTTATGTTGTCTCGAGTCCAATATCCTTCGCTGTGAAGTTAAAATTGGCTCTGAAATTGGGAAATTGTTTGTTGACAACCAGTCGTCCCTTCGTTGTGAAGTTGAACTTGTGTTGTCTCGAGTCCAATATCCTTGTTGTGAAGTTGAAATTGGCTCTGAAATTGGGAAATTGTTTGTTGACAACCAGCGGTCCCTTCGTCGTGAAGTTGAACTTGCGTTGTCTTGAGTCCAATATCCTTCGCTGTGAAGTTGAAATTGGCTCTGAAATTGGGAAGTTGTTGTTGACAACCAGTGGTCCCTTCGTCGTGAAGTTGAACTTGCGTTGTCTTGAGTCCAATATCCTTCGCTGTGAAGTTGAAATTGGCTCTGAAATTGAGAAATGTTTGTTGACAACCAGCGGTCCCTTCGTCGTGAAGTTGAACTTGCATTGTCTGGAGTCCAATATCCTTCGTTGTGAAGTTGAAATTGGCTCTGAAATTGAAAAATGTTTGTTGACAACCACGGTCCCTTCGTCGTGAAGTTGAACTTGCGTTGTCTGGAGTCCAATATCCTTCGCTGTGAAGTTGAAATTGGCTCTGAAATTGAGAAATATTTGTTGACAACCAGCGGTCCCTTCGTCGTGAAGTTGAACTTGCGTTGTCTTGAGTCCAATATCCTTTGCTGTGAAGTTGAAATTGGCTCTGAAATTGAGAAATGTTTGTTGACAACCAGCGGTCCCTTCGTCGTGAAGTTGAACTTGCGCTGTCTGGAGTCCAATATCCTTCGTTGTGAAGTTAAAATTGGCTCTGAAATTAGGAAGTTGTTTGTTGACAACCAACGGTCCCTTCGTCGTGAGGTTGAACTTGCGTTGTCTGGAGTCCAATATCCTTCGTTGTGAAGTTGAAATTGGCTCTGAAATTGAAAAGTTGTTTATTGACAACCAGCGGTCCCTTCGTCGTGAAGTTGAACTTGCGTTGTCTGGAGTCCAATATCCTTCGTTGTGAAGTTGAAATTGGCTCTGAAATTGAGAAGTTGTTTGTTGACAACCAGCGGTCCCTTCGTCGTGAAGTTGAACTTGCGTTGTCTGGAGTCCAATATCCTTCGTTGTGAAGTTGAAATTGGCTCTAAAATTGAGAAGTTGTTTGTTGACAACCAGCGGTCCCTTCGTCGTGAAGTTGAACATGCGTTGTCTGGAGTCCAATATCCTTCACTGTGAAGTTGAAATTGGCTCTGAAATTGAGAAGTTGTTTATTGACAACCAACTTTTCTTGACTTAAGCTGTGCTGTAAATTTCCTTTAAATGAATGATGGCCCTTCTCGCCAAATTTTGAGTCGGATATCTTCCGTCGTGGAATTGAAATCTGGCTTGAAAGTTTTAACTGGAAACATGATGCTCATGGATGAGTTTGAGTCGAACTGGATTTGTTTTGAACTGGTTCTCGAACCTATCTGAAATTGGTTCTGAGATATCAAGTCGGTTGAGGTGTAGCTCCTTACTGCCGAGTTAAGCAACCACCATCCTTCTTTGAAGGCACTTGAGAATCGAGTATCCTTCATCCTGAAGTCAAAACTTGACTCTAAAAGCTGCAAAAACGTGTATGTTAAAATGATGAATGTGACGCACCTAAGTATGTCTAAGATGCATGCAACATGAATGAATTATGTGTTATCTCTTCGTGCTTTGTCTGCCAATCTGGTCCATGGAATCGATCGTGCCCCATTTGCTTCTCGAGCTTGGGCTTTACAGACATTTCATATCTGAGATTGTTCTGTTTGAAAATGTTTTTCTCATTTTTCTTGTTTCAGGAGAGAAAACGATAAAAATATTGTACAATATTATTCGCAATTGAATCAAATTATAAACGTGAGTTCAAAGAATATCAAAGGAATCAATAGCTCTTTTAACGTTTTCAGAGTTACAGCTCTTTGACCAGTGTCAAATGGATGGGTTGGCTTTAGCTTGGCCTCCTTTATAAGGTTTTGGAAAAAAAATGTCATTTTTTTTGAAATATCGCAACATGCTTTGGCACTTCAATTGGGTGCGGACAAAATGACACAACTAGCATGATGACTTACTGGACCTTTTATTTCAGTCCTCTGAAATCTTCTATTTGTTCAAGCTTTGTAGGCTCCTCTAACAAAGGCAGTGCAAAAACATCGGTCTAAAAATGAAATTCTTGAGTGCTCGTGTGTAGTTGACTATAACAGGTGTTCCTTAACTCCCTTAGTCCATTTTACCGAAAATTTCTTGCTTAGATAAATTTGATTTAATTTGTCGTTATCTGACTAGCTGAATCCATAAAGCCGGGGTGTTTAACCAATTGCTTTAGAGGGACAGCTTAATATTATAATCACAGTTATCAAGTTAACTGAATGGTTCATCTCATCACAGAGTCTTCAGCCTGACAAGAGCAGTGGAGCAAACACCGAATTGCCAAGTGTCCGAGCAATGTCATGGTTTGAACGTAATCTACTCATAAGGCCAGGGCTTTCAAGTTTCCTCTATAACCAATTGCCTTAGCGGAATAGCTCAGTTTTTACGGATTTAATTTCCTAAGATTGTCAAGAAGAACCTGTTATAGCCTAGGTGTTTTTTGAAAGTCAAGGAATCTCATCTTTAGAGTTCAATTTTCAAGCAACTGACCTAAACTGGATTCACCTACTCGACTCTTTCATTTGTAAAGATCATCATCGTCATTGAACGTCTTAAATAAAAAACTTAGTAATTGTCATATGAAAATGATGCCCCGTGTTGTCCGCACCTTATGAAAGGAAAAGGGTATATTGGTTAATTACAAGAGCAGGGTATGGTGTTTGAGGGTATATTTTGGATAAGGTCAAAGTCCTTTTTTTTAAATCATGTTACTTTGTCAAAGATCCGTAACTTTGAACCATTAACAGAGTTTCTTAATTCAAATGATATTCAAAGAATTGCAAGTTTGCAAATGTGATTTATTGCTCGCCATCATTAAAGCAACATAAATTTATTTAAAAGTCCTTGCAAAAACTTGAGAAAAGAATGAAAAAACAAATCCAAACAGAATGGCTCAAATGATGAGATGATATGCCTCACTTGGATGCCCCCAAGTTGTTGAAGTCGATCCGATTGTTACGTATTTTCTGTATGATTCTCTTGATGGTGGAGTAATTCTCGATAGTGCACCCTGGGACTCCGCTATGATTTTCGCAATGAGCGTTCTCATCATACTACCTGGGGTACGGGTCTTCATGGACACCACGTGTGCATCAAACAACTGTTGGTAAAGCTCCTTATATGTCATAGGATCGGAATGTTCTCATTTTTGATGAGACATGTGAATGTAATGAAAAAAGGGAATCATAATGCGAATGTAAAGAAAAAATAACAAAATGCACAATATGTCTGAATGTATGATGCATGAAATGTTCGAGGCATTGATCCGAAAAATGTGCCTATTATTCTGAATAATCCTTATTGGGGACAAAAATGTTACGTCTGAAGAGACAAAAAACTTTTTTGATGGTATAGATCCTGCACAGCCTCTGGAAAGTTGATTCGTCTTCCGCTTTTTCACCGGTTGAATATCTTGTTGAACCATTCCAGTTCCTTTGGCTAAACTTGTGCGGGTAACGAGTTGCTTACCCCAAAAAAGGTCTCGAATGACTGCATCTCCGGCCTTCACTCTATGCCGAGCTCGTTCCAAACGAAAGTGCCATTGGAGCCCTCAATCCGAAGTTTGTCGACCTGTTCTTGGAATTAACCAATAATGGTCTCCGGCTTAGCTAGGGTTTCACCATCTTGTTCTCGTAATTTTCGAAAGGACTCTGCGGGTCAGTAACCATTTCCTCGTCTTGCCCCTACAACTTTTGCCTCTGAGTATTCTTTGATCACGGTTGGACTTCTGAGCTTTTTATCTCTTTGTATTATAACCCCTTTGTCCATTAATGCAGATTATTTACGTTTAACAAACACATTTTTGGTGGATCAATACCTCGTTTTAATGATGCGAATGATAAAAAAAATGCCAAAGAAAAAAAATGAAAGGAGGAAAAAAAAAGTTAGTGAGATAATGATGATAAAAAAATGATAAAAATGAAAAGCCTTACCCCACATGATATCTACCCCACATGCTTATTATTCCTACCCGGACATGATCTCTATCCCGCAAGTTGATTTTGAACAAGTCCTAACCGCATAAATTTCTAGTTCACATGCTTTGAACAGAAAGTAAAGCAGGAAATAATTCCGGCATCCTAGGGTTTGAAATGAGGTTTTGGGGTGGGCTCTAACTCCTTCAAAGTCTCCAGGTTTAGGTTCTAAAAAACGGTACTCGAGTTCTCCTTGCCGGTGTCCCCTTGGGCTTACCAGACCCTTAGTCCTAAACCCATCACAGGCTTGTGTGGACTAAGTTAAACTCGAGGGGACACATTCCCTTATGCCCGCACGGTGAATAAATTCACACGAAGACATAAGGTATATGAATCCCGAAGGCTACTTGCTAGGCATATGCGGTGAATAAATTCACACGAATGCGTCGCTTTCACCCCCACTTAAAAGGGTTCGGAGCTCGGGTATAGAGCCTGAGATGAAACTTTTCGAAAATCTGAAATCATTGAAAAAAATGTTAGTACAACTAATTACTTGGAAAAATAATCAAAGGTAAATAATTGGAATCGAATAAATAAATTAAAATTTAAATTTACAATCTTCGCATAAAAAGACAACCGAAAATTAATTCTGGCCTGACTCACTTACCTTTCCCCAGCGGAGTCGCCAAGCTGTCGCAACCGTCTTTCGGTTGGGCCCCGGAATTGGGCTTCGACTTGGATTAAACGAATTGGAGTCGCCACCGACCATTTTAAAACGAATTTAGGTAGGTCGGACACCATCTTACCTGATCTGCGTTTTACCAGAAATGTGTCGGGTTCGGGAGTCGGTTATGGTTAAGGAAGGATTAGCACCCTTGAACCGCCCTTTCGGTACCAATTAATTTGTCGGTTGTCTTTAATTGCAAAAATTAAGAATTTAAATTGAAATTTAAAAATTCGATTCGAATTACTTACCTTTGATCGATTGGAATTACCCCTAAAAAGGTCAAAAATGTTAGATTGAAAAATAAATACTAAATAAATCGGAGAGAAAAATAAATAAATAGATAAATTGAGAAAATAACAATAAATATATTAAGAAAAAATAAGAAAATATCAAACAATACATATACTAAAAGAGAAAATAACCCCTATTACTATCACAAACCTACAAACCCTTTTAAGGTTTCATTCGCACTCCCACGGCTCTTCAGCAGCCACCCGTAGTCCTCCATCCATGATGAAGGCACATCAGCGCCCAAGCCACCCCCTAACAGTCGAGTCACACGCCGAATGATCCCCAACGCTCATCCACGCCAGCAGCTGCTACCAACAAGCCCCAGAAGCTCCCTTCCACGCGAGCAGTATCTACCAACAAGCCCCAGAAGCTCCCTTCCACGCGAGCAGTAGCCCCAAGCCAAGGTCCTAGCATCTTTAATTTTGTGCTAACAGTCCCAGACACCCTCCTCCACGTCATTTGCCAGCATGGTGGCCCCAAATTCTCCTTGGATTTTTGGTTAAATGGCTTGGTCTTCTCATTTTCCATTTCCCTTTGTCGTTGTGTTAGCTGAGTGCTGCGAGAAAGAAGCAGTGGCACAGGTTCATTCTTGTACAGTCCCTCAGCTCCTTATGCCCGAGTGGAAGAAGAATTTTGGACTTGCAATCTATTTCAAAAATCTGGTGTACCACTTGATCTAGAGGAATACTCGGTTATTAACTTTAGGAACATTGATGACTTATCCTCCAAGAGACGTGCCGGAGTATCAAACTCTGTAACTCGACCATCACTCAACACCAAAACAAGATCATTGTCGATTACGGTGGAATACGATGTGCAATAGTGTAAACAGTGCAATTCATGAACTCTGTTCTGATGATCTTCTGTGTGAGATTATTGGTGGCAGTATCAACCGATGCTTTTGCCTCATCGAGCACGATTATTCTTGCATGTTTGAGTAAAGCCCTGTCGAGGGTAACAAGTTGCCACTGCCCATGAAATCGTGCGTGTTCTTGGTCAGTGATGAAGAAGAAGATATGAGAGCGGTGAGAGCCAAATTTTAGGATGGGTTTTGAGGTAAAGCTACTTTGACAAAGTTGAAAAAGAAAGGTATTGGATTCGTTGTCGGCGCCAGTGGTTCTTTTAAAGATAAGCGTCTTTTCCAGTTTGCAGAGGGAAATAATTAATTCCCCCACCAGGTTAGACTTTGGGGAAATGGAAAGAGTGGGGCTGTCCCCAGAAATCCACCCACCTTCTTGTATAGAAAAGTGGTATATAAATGTGTGGAGGTGGAGGAGTTCGCGAAGTGGCAGAGAGTGGTAAGGTAGTGGTGATAGTGGTAGGTTATTAGGTGGGTAGTTTGTTGGTAATATTGGTACCGAGAAATCCGGTGCATGGGTTGTTGGATGCGTGAGAAGCGGTGCTGGTGGAGGGCTGAAACGGTTGTTGACTGGTTCGGGTCCTGGAATCTGTAAAATAAAGAAAAAATATATTATTTAAGTAATATATATATGTGATATATATATGATATTATATATGGATGAAAATTGGTGTCCACAGTACATTACGATCGAATCAGTGATGTTACCGTACCCATTGAAATATCGACTAAATTCTTCATCGGTTATTGCACGAGGTAACCTCCTACGAATATTTTCCTATCGTCCGGTGATACTTTTAGTTTTACTGGTTTCACCTCAACCTGATTTAAAAAAATATATTAAATCACATTCTAGATTCTAGAATCAAATATGTTAAACCTTCTAATCATCAATAAAAAAATAATAAGACGTTAAACCCTACAAACTTGATCTTTCTCGATATTTTTATCACTTCTATAGATTCTATACTTTTCTACACACACCAAATTAAACATGTTTCTAGTTTTCCAATGAGAAAACTAATCTTGCTACAATAAATTTACATACCAAATATTAACATGTTCTGTTCTATCAACAAAAAAATATTAATAAGTGTAAAAAAACAAGAGAAACTTACCTTTTGACCAAGAATGACATGTTCTTGTTTAAGAGCATTTTGAGCCATGGAAGGATCAGAAAAAGTAATGAAAGCGATGTTCTTTTGAGCAATGATAAGAATATTTTTAATTTCACCATGTTCATTGAAGTGTTCTTTTAACGTTTTTTTCCTGTAATAACCGAAAAATTTCCCCTGATGAACAGTTTAGGATTATTGGATTCCATGACTAAAATCAATTGAAAAGAACTTGAGACTGTGTAAACAGTTGAAGAGAACTTGAAACTCCCGAAAACAATTATTGAGAGGTTTGATAGCGAAAACTATTTATAAGATAAAAGGAATATTAGTTTTTAAGTTTATGTCTGTAACAAATTAGAGATTTGACTTCAATTGTATCTCTTTTTGTAGTTGTACGATTCCTTACTAATTGCTTAATTAATAATCAATTATTTTTATATTTTGATTTGGCGTTATCTTTTACAAATTAATAATATTGATTTGGCCTTATTCGGTTTCATATTGTTCTAAATACAATAAAACAATAAGCGTGCACACATTATATCGAGAACTTATACAAATATTGACCCTTGTTACCCTTAAAATTTTGAAATTTTGAATTAAGTTTCTGAAACCGGGAGTCCGATATTGTGTAAATTAGCAACACCATAATTTGGTGGTACAGATTGAAAATTCATGGAGCTGGAACTTTGCAACATATGTCAAAAACTTCATGTAGAGGTGCATGATCGCCGGTCCCTTCATCTTTTCGAGCATATAACAGTTGTTTACCTTAGAACACAAACATCCCTCCCTGATACAATACAACCAAAAAGGAAAACTTACAAAGTATGGATTCTTATGTTAAAGCGCCATTGAAGTTTACACAGCTAAAATGAATTTAGTGTCTTAATACAGTTGCAGGACACCACTTGTTTCGTCTGAACTCTGGAGTGGCCTCAATTGTGTAGTTTTTTTACAGCTTTTCGCAAGGATTCAAACCTTGAAAACACCGTAGTCTGCACATCACCCCCTTTCAATTATACACTACCCTACAGATCGTAGACCCAACAACTTGTTGTATGGCAGAGAGTGAAAAAGAGATTTACATTTGCTGGATTGAAGAATGTTGGACCAAAACCATAATACAAGCCCAACATATCATATGCCTGAGAAGGGGGATGTTTAAAAGCTATTAAAGGAGAGAAAAACTAGAGTTCATTAATGGTGTGATATTATTACCTTGCGTTCTGGATCAGCGTAAAGGCAGTCCATTGGAAATGGTAGCTGAATCAATTGCAATCAGTTTAACAGCAGCGGCTTCAAATCTTGCTTTTGCTTCTTTCAATTCTGAAGCAAGTTCCCAGCTTACAATAAATGAAAGAAGAAGAAATGTGTTTAGTAATTAATCATATAAATTTACGCATACAGAAAAAGGTAGATACTAAAAACTCCCAAAGCCGGTGGGTGCTTATGTGTTTACCAACAAGGGCATCCGAAATGACGTAGGAGTGCAACAACTGCAATTCACTGGGGAAAGAAAAACAAAACCAGAAGAAATTAAAGAGTCTGAATTGAGATTGGAGCAAGTTTTTAGCAACAACAATAGAGTAAAGTTTACTTGGTTTTGGTTCCAAAGATCTTTTAGGACAGGCTGACCAGCAGCAGTGAAAATGCTAATATCCCAAGGTTCTCACTCATATCTGCGTTGAATTCAGAGGCAGAGGCTCTTCCCACGAGCCGAGAGTTGCTGATGCCATTGCTGCAGGTGAAAAGCTTGACTGGTTTTAGTTTTATAGGAGAAAAAATGGGGAATTTCAACGAAGAAACTTGAGATTGAAATTTAGGAGAATTCAATGAAGTAAAACATAGGGCCCGCCCAGATTGCAGGTTTAGTGAAGGTAACGTGGCCATTGCACTTTCAACCAATACAGGGAGGGGGAAACTGGAGACTTCCGAGAAAAAAATGGTTGATTGTTGATATCTATGGACCTATTTATTTCATGAAATTTGTGGAGGGTGGAATTTCAAGCTGCTAACTTGGTGGTTGAGAGAACATCAACATTCGGATTGCGTGGGCTATGAATTGTTTACGTTTCTCTTTGCAATCGGCTGGGCTCTACCCCAATTATGATACTAAGCTCTATTTTATTCAATCAAGTGCCTAAACTTGTCCTTCAAATTCAATTTGGTACCTAAATTTTTTTCTAAGTACATACCTGTATCCATATATGTATCTTGTAGGGATGGTGGTACAGAGAATTTCCATTATTTAGTAAAAGTGACTATAAAACCACTTGTACCTTTCCTCTAACCAATTCATGTAAGATGCGAGAATTGCGAAAGCTACCTAATAGGATGCTGAATTTTAGTTAGCCAAACATCTCTGGACTTTGTATTTTCTGTCAGAACTTCAACTCAAATTTCTGAGAGGGGTTGAAACTCACAAATCACTCTCTTGGCTGTATGTAGAAACTTCAGAGCATACTTGTTTTTCCAAACCCTGAATTTAATCTTAGTACTAAAAAGAATATTGTAGGAGAAGAAATAAGAATGACACTAGTGGATCTAAATATCATAACCTAAAAAAATGAGAAAATAATATTAAATTATAAATAAGAATCAAATAAAATTATTCTAAATGTAAATTTAAATAAAGAATAAAATTTAAGTAATAAATATCAATGAATTGTAAAATATAAATTCATTTATATGTATATTTATTTCATGTTGAGTAATTAAAAATTAACATTTATACGTTACAAGTTGTCTAAATTAATATTTAAAATAATTTATGAAATGTTTTTAGCATACGTGGTAAAAAATAACAATTTGATAAATAATCGAATATTAAGCGCTAATATGAAAAACAGCTATTAATTTATTTATGTAAAGTATTAAAACATTCATAACAAGCTTTTAATATATTTATGTATTCCATATTCAATTGAATTATTTACCGAGATTAACAAAATAATGTCAAAACTAATAAATATAGTCAATATAATTATTTAAAAGAGTAATAATATAAAATTATGATGTTAACAGACAAAGTAAACCAGAAAAAGAAAAACGTATTGAAGCAAGAGTTTGGAAGCAGAACCCGAAAATTGAAGTGTAACAAGCAATTAAAATGAACAATCTAAAGCTTGAAGCGATTCTATTAGTAAAAATAAGAAACTAGATTCGGTAAAAAATGATTCTATAAATAAAAAAATGAAGAAAATAAAAGGAGGGGAGAGCTCAGATTCTATGGGTGTAATAAGAAGTCTGTCATGCCCGATTTGAGCAAATATCAGAACGAGGAATTATTTTTATAATCATCGCCATCTCCGTATTCCCCCAGCCTCAGCAAAATGTAAAAAAAAAAAAAAAAGCGAACAAAAAAGAAAGAAAGGCTCAGACACGCACAAACGCTGTCATCAGAGAACTGTTTGGCCCTTAAATTAAAACAAATTTAAGAAATTGAAAATCAATTCAGAATCGAGAAACGTAAATGTGTCATCACTGCCATAACTTAATAAAAAATAAACCAATAACCTAGCAAGTTAAAAAAGAAGAAGACGGAAGGATACGCGGCCGAGAGTTGAAGAGTTTATTTGCATTTTATAGGAGCGAAACCCTAAATCTATGTGCTTTTAGGGTTTTGGTTCAATGACTATCTTGTCCTTCGTCTTAAAGAGTTGGGAAAGGCCCAATATACCTAATCCAGTCTGATTGATCAACGATCCGACTTTATTCAAATGGATTATACGTATTTCCTTTTTCTTATATTAACCCAACTCCCTATTAAGTATTAGCTCAAAAATAAATAAATAAACAATAATTATTTTTTTAAAGGTTAACTATACGAATGATCACGTTGGTAGAGCACAAGATTCTTAACCTTGAGGTCGTGGGATCGAGTCTCATGGAGGGCATTTCATAATTTAGAGGTCTCTTACGGAAGCTGCTCTCAACCTAGTGTTGGGGGCAGCCTACTATCTTACCTCCCCCTTACCCCATTACATATGGGAACAAAGGACAACCATTTTTATACGAATGATCACGTATACTTGTGTTTTGTTCATTTTTTGTCACTGATTTCTAAAAATATAAGATATAATCATTTTCGTTTTTATTTAATTAAGATGTGGTTACCCCGAGTTAATTGTCATTAACAATAGTTAAATATTTTGATATAATCATACATTTGGTTGCTATTATTTATATATTCTTTTAATTTAGTCATATTTTTACAAACTAAAATAAACTTAATCCTCCAATGAGACCACATGTTATGTCATGTGTCACCACTCGATTGGAGGGTTAACTTTATTTTAATTTAATATATTACTTTATTTTAATTTAATATATTTATTTTCACCAATCAAAGAGTGACACGTGTCACCCTCTGGTTGAAAGAAAATAAAGGAAAACAAATTGAGGCAAAGAAATTTCAAACAATTAATTCTAAACTTGATATCCGCCTTCAATATATATATAAGCAACGCCTGCAAATGATTCATTGATCAGTGTTGGATAAAAAAAATGAGTCATAAAAAGGTTCATTCATAAGGAAATGTACCCTTTTCTTGGGAGGACAAACCAGGGGTGTCAAAGTCGCCCAAGGTCATCCACGGTGACAATCACTACTGCCCTATTGATGTAGGGTCGTATGCCCTTACCGGTGCTGCCCCGTCCAAGATTTTGGTTCATGAGAAGAAAGTTCTGCCTCCGCCTCCGTTCCCGAAGAGGAGCACAGTGAAGGGCTTGAGGTGGTGGGTGCAGGATCCTTTCCTTGCTGCTTATAAAGAATGTACCAAAAGTGGGGAAAATGGCAAGCTGTCAAGTGAAGATGGTGGCTCCAAATTTGCAAGGAAGAAGAAGATTGATTTTTCTTGCAAGGAATCATGTGATGTTAGAGATGATAACTTGGTGAGAATATCCAATCTCCCACCTCTTCCAAAAGATGGAATTCGTTTATCCATTGAGCGTCTTGCTGAAATAATAGAGCCTTATTTGATGATAACATGGAAGTATATATGGGTATGTAGATATAGAGGCATTACGTCGACGAATAATTCACAATATATAATCAATGTAAGGATGCTTAAACAGTGTGAAGTTCAGCTTATTTTATTGACTCATTTTTATTGTGCTTAAATAAATTCATAAACTAGTAAGTTTTTAATAATTCGTTAATATAATTGGCCATGCGGCCAATATCTACTTTGGCATAGAAAGCCAACTTATAGGATGTTAATAACTAGCAAGTGAAGAAAGGAATAGACAAGCTTAGGGTTGGACAACTTGATGAATGATGCCCTACACGTGTTTTTTTAACCTTTTCTTATATATTATTAATTCTCAATATTTTCTCTCTCGTTAAATTAAATTATAGCTAAAAGCCTAAAAACTATATAAAAAAAAATAAACAAATAAAACATGTACCTAACATCGGTTATGATATGGCAAAATAACGACCTAATCCATATCGATATACCAAACAAAAGTTAACGACCCCATAGATTCTTTTAAATGCTTTTGATGTCAATAATATTAATTTAAAAAATAATTTTTAACGACGTTTTTTAGTTATATAACGGTATTTTTAAGCGTTGTTAAAAACCCTTGTGGCACATAAACAAACGCAACAAAAGTTTGCGGCGTTTGTGAATGTCAAATGCCTCAAAAGGTTATGCTCTTTAGCAACGATTTTTTTACAAACACGACTAGAGGTTATGATCTTTAGCGGCGTTTAAGAAAACGACGCTTTTATATTTTTTTGGTGGCGTTTGATCCCAAAAATGACGCAAATTTTATGACATATAGTAGTTTTTGTGAATGTAAAATGACACTATCGACTACATATATAGTATCGTTTTCTATATAAGCGCCACAAAATATCTTGAATTTTAGTGGCGTTTGTTTTAGAAACGCCGCTAATTAAAACAAATTTTTATCTTAAAACACCACTAAACTAACCTGATTTGCAAATGTTATTTTATGCTATTTATTACCCAAATTTAATATCATGTAGCAATATCCAATAACAACCACCTTAAAATTTAATTACAACTCGGATTAAGTAAAAATAGCTAACATAAATAAATCAAAGTTTACAAACATTCAAGTGAAATGTAATGTACTTCAACGTCATTAACTAGAAAGTAGTCTGAGAAAATAAAAAAATAATCATATTTACAAGATTAATTGCAGTGCTCTCTTTTCAACTCCTCCTCGATAAAGCTATATCATAGATAATAGTACGCATGAGATCAAAAGTTTCAGGCTGCATCAAAATTTTAGATTTGTATGTTTCACTGCAAGAAATCTTTAGCATCGCCAGGAACTCCAATATCAAGGAAGAATTTAGCTAATCCGAGTATTTTGTCCCCTGGAATCTGCAGATATAAACCAAAAGTTTTAAACCAAAAGAATTTAATTATATAACTCTAATACCATGACAGAAGTTGTAACTCCGGTGAACGGAATAGTAATAATGAGCCATCAAAGATGGAAATAAGGGAGGAAGACGGTTATGGCTAAATATTTTAGTAAATTCATAAAAGAGAGTAAAATTGAAATTCAAGAATCAATTGTATTAATCAGCCATAATTACATAACAATGCCATATTTATAGTCCAACTCAGACTTAGCCCAACAGACTAACAAACCCAACTTACTAATTAACCCAACTTACTAATTAACCCCATGACCGTTAGTTTACATCAACCTTATTATACTCTATTACTCGTTACTCAAATGTCATAACTTGTCAAAAATAGTAGTATATAAGCTGCGTTGCTGTTTTTAATGTTAAATGTAGGAATCGTCTTGATGTGTAGTTTCGATTAGATCCAGCAAATTTACGGTTGATCTGTGGTAGGGGCAGCCATTAATGCTTCATTGCTTCTACTGGTTGTAGAAGCAAACTCAAAGCATTAGTCTTATTGCGAAAGGATCAGCAGTATAGTTAAATGCTGTAGGGCAAGGCTTGAAACGTTCGAATTAGATATTGTCCAAAAGTATGGCATTTGTGTAATATCTCAAACATCGGATCAGTGACTAAAATGTAAGAATTTAAAAGTTAGTGGTTTAAATTTAATAAATTGAAAAGTTCAAGGATTGACTTGAAAATTATTGTTTAGGACTTATTATAAAAAAAGTGAAGAATGGAAGGACATTATGATCTTTTAGTAGGAAAATAATTTAAAATTCATTTTTTTAAAGATATTTAATATGTGAGGAATAGAGAAAGGAAATGAAAAATCTGGAAGCTATTCTCTTCATCTTCTCTTCTTCCTTTCTCCACCGAGACTCTCCATGCTAAGGTAAGAGATTTCAAAGTTGATTGTTTCTTTCATTTCTGATTTGGTCTTGAGTTCTTGGTGATATAGAAGCTTAAGGAAGCTTAAAGATGAGTAAAAACTAAGGGATTAAGGATTTAAGAGTGATTTAGTCAAATAAGGGTCTGTTTGTTTCCCGTAATTGGAATTACGGAATTAGTTTTTTCCCGAATTCCCGTGTTTGTTTCACGTAATTCGTTTTCCGGAAAATGTTTTCCCGTGTTTGTTTCACGTAATTCGTTTTCCGGAAAACGTTTTCCCGTGTTTGTTTCACGTAATTCGTTTTTCGGAATGTAATTCATTTTCTTAGTAACAGAATTTCATTTGTGTTCTCTGTAAAATGACTTACGGATTCATTTTCCGTAAGTCATTTTCCGAACTTTTCACTTCAAAGCAAAAATACTCAAAATAATTTTATTTTATGAATTTAATATTAATAAAATATTTTAATATCATTTTCATCAAAATAATAATTATTAAAATATTTAAAATATATTTATTAATATTTATAATAATATAATATAATATTTTTAATATTATATAAAATAATCAATTATATTATAATAATATAAGATATTATATTTTTATTTTAATAATATATAATAATTTTTTTTATATATTTAATAATGAATAATATTATTTATATATTTCAATAATATTTTAGTAAAGATATTAAAATATACTAATTAATATTTTTAAAATATAATATAGTACTATTACTTTAATAAATAATTAATATAATTTATAAAATTTTATTTCACTAAAATATACCGAAAAAATGTTTAAATAACATCTTCCAAACATCATAAAACGTTTTCCAGATGTTTTCCAGAAATGTAATTCATTTTCTAGAAATGTAATTCATTTTACAGAAATGTAATTCATTTTCCAGAATTCAAATTCCAGTAATTCATTTTCCAGTAATTCAAATTCCAGTAATTCATTTTCTGAAAAACCAATTACAGCTAAACAAACAGACCCTAAGTTTTTAAGAGAATTGATTGAAATTGATTGTATTTGGATTGTTAAAGATATACTTGACTTTTCAGGGGTTAGAAGTGTTAGAAAAGATTGAGAACATGTATGAATATTTGGTATGATTTTTAGTTTTAAGTGTTCCATAGATAATTTGGAAGGTAAAAGGTAATTAAAGGATATAAGTTAGTTGTGATAAATGTTAGTAAGTTTAAGGGTTAGATTGGAGCTAAAAGTATACGATTTAGGTGAAGTGTGGGTAAAATTCGAAGTAAAAGAGGTGAATTCTAGGCAATGGTATAAGTACTAGAAGAATACTGCCAATACTATAAGGTTAAATTGAAGGAAAATAGTATAAATCCGATGAACAATATCGATATTGATTGGAGTAGTATCGATATTGATGTGGAGGTATCGATACCAATAGTAAGGTATCGATGTTGTAATTGAAAAATGAATTCCATAATGCCAAAATGGTAAGTAGGTATCAGTACCATAGAAGAGAAGTATCGGTACTGTGGGTAGAGTACCGATACTATTCAGTCTGAAATGTTAAATTAGGTGTTTCATTTTGTTTATGTAAAGGTTATCTGGTTAGATGTTAATTGAGCTCCGATATTCATATTGGTCATGTTAATGTGTAGATTCAATCGAAAGCAAATGTTGAACGAAGTGATGTATAAAGTTGGGGAGTTAAAGTGAAAAAGAGTTGCTTAGGACTTAAGTGAGGCAAAGGTGAGTGCATTTTTCTATACTTATATATATAATAGGAGGAAGACTCGCGATCAGTCAACCTCGAAGGTTTTGAAATAAAAGGTTTTGAATTTTATTATGAAATATTTTTATCATGTTTTTGTAAATAAATAATTTGGCTTGTGAGGAGACAATTCTTGAAAGCTTGATAATGAAAATGATTTGATTATGTTATGATATTTTCCAAATGGTTTAATAAATATTCGTATTTATGAACTATGAGTATATGATATATGTGATTAAATGAAAATGTTGAATAAGTGCTATGTGAAATGAAATACTATGAGAATACGTTCTATGTGAATAAATGATAAACTTGGATAATGTTACGTGAAATTTGTCTATGTGAATATGTGCTAAGTGACCGTAGTCTATGTGAATAAATGATACTTGAATAATAAATGTGAAATAATTATATAGAATAAGCTCAAAATATATTTTATGAGAATTAGGGGTATAGTTGTCATGCCAAGAGACGAGGGTTCTACGCGGTCCTTCGGGACAAATTCTACGTGGTCCTTCGGGACAAATTCTACGCGGTCCTTTGGGACAAATCTACGTGGCACTTCGGTGCATATTTTACGTGGCACTTCGGTGCATATTCTACGTGGCACTTCGGTGCATATTCTACGTGGCACTTCGGTGCAAATTATATGAGCAGTGGTGACTGCAATTATAGTGCACAAGCTTAATGTACTCACATACCTTGAGTTCTCAGTGATATACGTTGGGCTAATAAAACAAAACAATATAATTTGAACAAAGTGTAACAGTATATGATGTTTGCATGAAGTGTCTATTGGTTTTTATACAAAATGTTTCAAGAAAATGTATAAGCAAGTGTCAAATGAATATAAATTAATCAATGATTTATAGTATATGTTAAAAGTTATGAAGAGTATGGTGTTTTAATATTTAATGATTCTTTTGAAAAAATTATATAAAGGTTTTATCGTTTTATTATACTCATTATGTCTCACTAAGTCATAGACTTAGCTTGTGATTGTTTTCACACGTAGGTTCAAAGAGATTTGAGGAGTAAGTCGAACAAGCAAGGGCAGGACAACATACATGTGAAGATTATGAGATCAATGAAATTTGGATTGTATATGTTTTTGTTATTTGAAATGTTGTTGGTGTGTACTAATAATGCTTTAAATTGTAGATGCTCTTATATGTTATTAAGTATTCGTTTTTCTTTGTCAAATAAAAGTAAAATGTCAAAGTTTTAGCTAGATTTTCAAAGTTTTCAAGTGTTAAAAAGTCAACGTGACATCTCAGATTACGGGTCAGGGTGTTACAATTTGAATGATGAAAACTAAACTGAATATGCTACTAAAATGTTTGTAATAATAAGCACTTTCTAAGAAAAGGTGTGATAACTTTAATTATATTGAAAAAGTGGAATATAAAAATAAATAAAATAAATGCAAAAGAAAGAAAACGTTTCTTTTTCTCTACTAAATCTACTTTATTTATTTTTCGGAGTTTGATGCTCGATTAGAAGCTGGGACCAAAAATGAAAAAAATTGAAACCAAAACGATGAAAAAGTGAAAAAGAAACTACCAATAAAAATTGTAAAAATGAAAAAGTGCTGCAATTACCATTTTATGTATTGAATCATAAGTTCGTTTTAGTTTTGATTTGGGAAATGAAAACAGACAGAATATTTTGAATGTGTAAATATGAAGGATTAGAAATATTATTATCCCAATTAAAATGAAGTTAGCTCTGCTCACTGTTACTTTCAAACCGTTGCGGTAGTGATGTTATTAGTTATATTATCGACAAGTAGGTAATAGGTATTATAATATTTTTTTTAAAATAATTACAAGATAATATTTATTTAAAATATTTCTTAATTATTTACAATGTATACATCATTGTAAACATAACTGCTTTGAAAATGGCGGAACTCTAAGGCCGGGAAAGCGAAGAGTTCAAAGAAGTTGCCATAACTAAAGAGTTCCAAGGCCACTGCCTTTTAAGTTAAGTCATTTCCTAAAACGGCTCCTCTTATTCTACGATAATCCAAGCAGCAGCTCCACGAGTCCGCTCGGAACCAGTCAACTCCTAAGCCATTAGCTCTCCCCTCTCGGTTGGCGTTTGCCAGCCACTAGAGCAAGTAAGAGAACCTACATACAGTGAATGAACTTAAAAAACCGCCGATTTTGGCCGGATTGTACACCTTTGTGTCTGGCTATGTATATGGATGCGCATAAAGAAGGGACGGGACATCTCTCTCCTTTTTTTTTGGGGGGAAGAGAGGGGGAATAAGCTGTAGCGGCACCTCACGAACTTCTTACTGGGGCAGCACAGTAATCCCACCCTTGAGCTAACACTCCTACAGATCCTGCGGTACGGTCACTTTTCCTGACTTAGAATTAGAACGGGATTTCCTTTCGCTAACTACCTCGGGGTTGAGAACACTAACGTTATCTAAAGCATTAATTAAATTACCTACGCGCTCGTTTTCCGATCCCTCTGGTCGAGTGCCTTCGGGACCTCGAGCTAAGGCGAGAGTAAAGGTAAAGGCAGTTTGTTTCCACCCTCGTGCATCCGATGATTCTAAATCTCACGCATCCGTTTAGTCAGCCATAGAGTCTTAGTCTGCCATAGAGTCCGATTGTACGAGGAAACCGAAAAGAGAAAGAACGGAGTGAGGCAACGTGCGAGATACTTCTTTCTAGATGCCAAATGAGAAGGGACCTGCTAAACTCAATTGTTGGTGGGGCATCGTATGAGGAAAGCTCAAGTGCGTCGCCAGCAGGTATGGATTGAATGTCGTCGAACTAAGATTCAGTAAGCGCTCTGTCCGAGTAACGGTTAAGTTGATAGCTAGCGGAAAGCTCAAGGGAGACTGATTTGAGAGGATACGAAGGAACCGCACCCTTACGCTAGGGAGCTCCGAAGGGGCTTGGAGTTGAACTACCTTGGTCCTACGGGTTTGATCCAGGTTCCGTAAGTACTGGTTTGATTAAATAAAACCAGGGAACACAAAAAAAAGATCTCGGAGGATACATGTCCACGTGGAAAGATTTTTCATTTAAAACATCCGATTTATTTATCATTTAAAACATCCGCTGCGGGGCGTAGAGCGAGCTAAAGCGTTCAAGCCGTTCGGAGACAAGCAACAGAAGAGATGGAATCGAGTCCCTATAGCTCGAGGTACGTCATAGCTGGTGCTGAGTCAACCATGTTTGCAAGGGTAGAACGATCCATCGCATTTACCTTCCCTTACCCCATGAATAGAATCAAACCTTATTCCATGGTATTTACATGAGATTCCTCTTTCTTATTCTTAAGCAAGTTCTCGAGAGGGCTTAGTTGATCCATGATTTATGTTTCATCTTTCATTTCCTTTTCATTTGTTTCGAGAAATATATCGATCACTTCCGATTCTTTCTTTTTCTATTGATTCTTTTCCGATCGAGATATATGGATCCATGAATCTATGTGTCTATATCGATCCTGTTCATGGATTAACAAAAATGTGCAAAAACTCTATTTGCCTCTGCCATTCTATGAGTCTCTTCCTTTTTGCGTATGGCAGCGCCACTCCCTTTGGCAGCATCTACTAATTCAAAACTTAATTTGAAAGTCATATTTCGACCCGGACACTTTCGGGATGCCCCTAATAACCAACGAATGGCAAGCGTTTTTCCTTGTGTGGATCCTATTTCAATGGGAACTTGATGAGTCGATTCGCCTACATGTCTTGCTTTTAGTGCTATGGGAGTTACTCCACGTATTGCTTGACGTAAAACAGATAGTGGATTTGTTTATGTCTTTTGCTGAATCTTTTTCAAGGCTCAAAAGATAATTTGATAAGCCAATGATTTTTTTCCGTATTTCAGAATACGGTGAACCAACATGTTAACTAATCGATTACGATAAATTGGATCGGATTTTGCAGTTTACTAAAAAGTCGCACTTTTGGAACCGCATGTGAGAATTTGATTTCTCTCTGTTTCTTTACCTAGATAGAAAGACACACCTTTGGGGTCTTTTTCATGTTTGGTAAAGTTTACTAAGATAAACAGCGTACCTTTTATTTGATATAAGGATTGAATGTAAAGAGATGGAAAAACAAAATATGGGTTCTTAAAGAAAAATACTTTTTCTTGTTTATTGGTTTTATCAAAGATTGGCAGTATGGAAAGGCTAAAATTTGAAATAAATTTAATACTTTTTTGTTGTTCTAATCACGTGATTATTAGAATTATGCCTTTTTTTTATGATTTCATTGCTGCTTTTGATATTCTTACTGATATTTGTTGGTTTTTTAGATTTTGTTTTGAGTAAGTGTGCAACAGGGAAAGTCTTAGATCATTGCATTCCTGGCTTTTTGTTTTTTGACTGTTGCTACTGCTATGGCTGCGGCCAAGATTCGGACGAGTGGCTTCTCTCGAAACATTTCCACTGCATCCCCATCTCTAGGCCCTGGACTTAAGTATGGGCCTAATGGCACGGTCTTTCTATCTTCTGGGATACCTGACCTTGACAGTAATGCATACACATAACTGCCTAACAGTCTCTTATCACTGACTTGAGTTATGTATTCTCTTATTTGATGGTTTTTACTTGTTATGCAGAGGTACTGGGTGGTGGTTTCCCTTTGGGAAGCCTGGTTATGGTGATGGAAGATGCAGAAGCACCTCATCACGTGCTTTTGTTGAGGAATTTCATGGCTCAGGGACTTGTTCACGGTCAACCTCTTCTCTATGCTAGCCCATCCAGAGATCCAAGGGGATTTTTGGGTACTTTGCCCAGTCCTGCTGCATCCAAAGATGACAAATCCCGGGAACCTGATCCAAATCAGGTCCCTTTATCTTTGACTCGTGTTTTCTTTGGTTTTTTAAGTTTGTTTGAATTATCTTGTGTTTAAATGCTCAGATTGTGAATGTTTTATTCAAAAAATTTGCAGGAGAAAGGTCTGAGAATTGCTTGGCAGTATAAGAAGTATTTTGGTGAAAATCAGCTCAATTTTGATGGCCAGAGAGGTAGTTTATCCCTCATCACACTTATCACTTTTCAATTGTAGTTTGAAAGTGTAATGTTCTTAACCAATGTTCATGCTACCGTCACTTTTGTGTTGTTTGTTTGAAACTGCCCCGTTCTTAACCAATTTTCATGCTATCATTACCCTTCAGTTACTTATCTGAAAAATGCCCTGTTCTTATTCACTGCCCATGCTATTTTCTTTTTCAAAGTACAAGCGTATCTCTTTATGTGAACATGGTGCAGATGGAAAACGTGAGTACTCTAATGAATTTGACTTGCGGAAGCCCCTAGAGAGGCACTTAATCAATGTGCATCGCATAGATTGTGTTAGCATCCAAGATTTTTCTGACCCTTCCATTTTTATCTCAGTTCCCACGGTATCTTTCTTTGCCTTCTTGTTCATATATTAATGATGATGGAAATATTTGATCATGCTGCCATATTTTCCAATGTTTGATTTTATTATTACCTGTTATGTCATCTCCCTTATAGCTGCTTGAAGAATCCTGTATGAAGTTCCAAAATCTTAATTTTAGTGTCTTGACTAACTTGCCAGTACCTTTCTTTTCCTTCTTTCCATTTGGTATACTTGTCGGTCATTCCTCTTTTTTGGCAATCTTGTAGAAACGATGGCAGCATTTCTTGTGCTGGTCGTATCGCTATCCAATCATTTTGTGCTCTACAGTGTGCGTATTCCAACATGGTTAGTGGAAGATTCTTTAGATTTATTGAGCTATTATAATTTTTTGTTTCTTTTCCTTTTAAGTGATTAAATTTAAAATGTTTTTGGACCATTCAAATTGTAGAAATCGTAGTTTTAGAACTCACTTTGATGGTATGCCATTTTAAAGGGTCATAATATGAACTATTGCAGGAGCGGGAGATGCTTTCATTTATTAGATCTCTCAAAAGCATGGTACAATCTTCGAATTCAGTCGCCATAATAACCTTTCCTCCTTCCCTGCTTTCATCATCCCTCGGTAAAAGATGGCAGCACATTGCAGACACGTTGCTTTCAGTCAAAGCAATTCAAGGTTTCTTGTCAGTCTACCTCGTGCTCATCGTTTGAACTTATTGATTTCAAGTTTGTACCGACTTATTAATCTCTTGGATTCTTCCTTCAGATGAAGACAAGGAGTTGGCACAACTCCTCACTGGTTACCAGGATATGGTTGGCTTTCTGAATGTGCACAAAGTGTCTCACATCAACGCACAGGTTTGTAGCATTAATCTTCATCCTAGTCTTGTACAGCTAGATCAAATTCCTTGAGAGATACTAACAACGTAACCGTCAGTTTTACTCGTATCTTGCACAATTAACCTTATACCTTATTTTTCCTAAATGTTATCAGGTTCCTGTGATTCTTGAGGCAACAACCTTCTCAATCAAGTGCAGAAGAGTCGGTATTTGGTTTTAGAATGCATAAATCAGGCCCCTGTCGATGGTTCGAGTGGAACTTCGTATGGCACATTAGGTAGTTGCTCTAGTTCCTCCAAAACAGGGAACCTCGATTTTTGACTGCATAGTTCAGAATAATCGAACACACGATAGCAAGAAAAGACAAACAGTCAGAAATCAAGAATACAATTTGTTGCTGCTAAAGATTTTCCAAAAGTAAGCAAGCCCAGGAGCAGTTGAGAACCAAGTCAACCAACCAGCGATGCCAACACAGAACACCACTGAGTATTGCTTAGCTGAACTTGCTGGAATAGTAGATTGACATTTTTCCATACAAGAATTTATGGTCATTTACAACACAACAGCTTAAATGTTTATGCAAAACATGTTTATTAATTAAGGTTTGAGTATTATTGATGCTTTTTTTCATGTGATACGTAGTAGTTTACTACAAATGGACAATATCTCATCTGAGATTTATAATAATATTTTTTTATTAAAAAAAAACTTGCATGAAATTATTCAAGGCTTGTTATACGGGCTAGAAATTCAAATGGAAGAATAGTGAATTGGACATCAATATGGCATGCTGAATCGATTACATACCATATGCATGCATTATTTTATATGAATTAAAATAAAATAGAATTGCAATAACTTTTTAGATGAATACAACTCAGCCCATTTAAGATATTCTTCAAAACAAACTCATCGTAGTAAAGTCTTCCATGTTTGATTTGGTCTTTAGTATAGCTGTTCATTATCTTCCATGTCG
Organism: Hibiscus syriacus; assembly: GCF_006381635.1. Taxonomy (NCBI): domain Eukaryota; kingdom Viridiplantae; phylum Streptophyta; class Magnoliopsida; order Malvales; family Malvaceae; genus Hibiscus; species Hibiscus syriacus. The sequence goes on along the minus strand of NW_024062978.1, from coordinate 2,525,762 downwards.
GCAGGTGGCAGTGTCTGCTAAACGCCGAGAAAATAATAAGATCAAATCAACCCTGAATTTTCTTTTCTTTATATATTAATCATTTAACTTAGCTTCTGATGGTTGTCGAATCCAACAAATAATAATATTTGCTTTGAGAAATATAAATTGTAGTAGCGATAAGCAATGTCGAATCCACAGGGATTGGGTAGACTTATTTTAATGAAAATTAAAGCAAATAAAGGGGTTTTGAAATTGAGAAAAAAAAGAAGAAAAAAGCAATTATAATCAATCAAGAATTTAGAGAAATCAATATCAAGCAAATATCCAATTAAAGGTATAATTTCAGGATTGGTTCAGAGAATTGATCATAGATGCAATGATAAAATCTTCTACTTTTCACTAAATTGGTTATAGTTATTGAGAAGCTCTAACAACCTGTCTCTCATTAGTTTCTCGATAATCAAGAGAATCTCTTTGATTATTTCCCTAGTTAATGAACAACCCTAGACAAACTCTTAAGATTTAATCCACCAACAGCATTAATCACTAGAGGGATCACCAATTCTAGCCAACGAATGCACAAGCTCGATTCATTTAGACTAGGTTACATACCTTCGTAACATAATCAACCATGTTACTTTACCACTAATATTAGAACGTTTACAATTACGGATTTAAAGTTCTAAATGGCAATTTATCTACCTGATAATTGAACAACAGATCTTTTGCACAATCAATCAAGACAATAATTCTTAATAAAAACAGAAGATATATAAATAGCAAAGAAGTAAAAGAACAATGAAAATTATTTAGATCTCACAATCCTTGAAGAACCAAAACTTTAATTATCCTTCAGTTGGAACAAAGGTATTTAGCCACTCATAATTGAAAGAACCAAAAGAAAATAAAGAAAACTTAATGAAAACTTGGTGTCAAACTTGATGCCCTATCTCCCATTTTATAAGGATTTTCCTACTCTAGATAAGGAAGTTTTACTTAAATAAAATCCCACAAAAATGGGAGTTTTAAATGCCCTCATCCCTTTCTAAAGATAAGAATAATTCAAAAGAGTCTTCCAGCCGTCATTAAACTTTTTTTCCTTGTAAATTTGTAACCTTAATTTAGGGTTGTACGAACTGGTAAGGCGCACCCACGCCTTAACTGAAGACTTCTTTTGCGATAGCTCAAGATGAATAAACCGTGCCCACGCCTTATGCGAAAACCTCTTCTAGTCTTGCCAACTTCTTGAATTCTGATTTTTCTTCCTTAATTTGGGGATTTTGTGGAGATCATGCTAATCATTAGATTTTGAACTTGTTTTATCCAAATCTTCAACCTAATCCATAAAATACGAAATATAATCAAAATCTGTGATTTAAGCAATTTTAGTTATTCAAATATGAGGAAAATATCATAGAATATATATCTAATATGCATCTTATCAAATTCCCCCACACTTAAACCAATGCTTGTCCTCAAGCATACAATAGTTCAAATTCATAACTCTTCTCAACATCAATCCTTCTTCCTCCTTTGCTCATCCCTCTATGATCAAAATAATCATGCCTTAAAGACTCAAATCTAGACACAAGTAAGGAACGAGCAATTCGTAGAAGAAATTATCATAAACCAACACACATGAATAATCACTCCATCAATCTTTTTGAAATCAAAATACTGTGGAATCTTGACAAATGTCGTTTCGATGTCAAAATAATTTCCTTCTTCTCGGATAATAAATAAAGGAAAATTCGTAGCGTAGAGAAGTAGGGTCGAATCCACAGGGACTTGGAAAATTCTTAATTTATGTTTTATTGGTCTATGTCAGGCGTGAAAGATAGTAAAATGGGGGGTTTTGGTAGAATGAGATTTAAGTAGTAATAAAAACGATTAAATAAATAAAAGCAATTAAAGTAAAAAAATAAGAAAATAAAGGTTGTGAATAAATACGGTAAAAATAGCCTCAAGCCTTGCTTTGACTCAATTTCCTTTAGATCATCGAATAAGATTTTCTCTTCGGGATTCACGTCGGTTACTTTGTCTACGAGGGCTATCCCCATGACTCTATCCTGTATACCGAATACCCAAGGCAATCTTTGATTCCGGCTTCGATAATTGATTCTATCAACATCTATTGTCGTATACCAATTACCGTTTAAGTTCGTGGCGACCGACTCGGATTGTTGCTTCTATAACCATCAATTCCGATCTCAAATCCCTCTTGGTGAAGCTATCTCGCCAAATGTGTTCCCAGAAAGTCGAATTGTTTTCTATAAGCCGAATCTTCCTCCCACACATTTAATTGCAACAACCTCTTGACCAAAGTCAATCTTTGATTTTGAAAACTGTTTTGATTTTGAAAAAGAATAAGCACAGAGATTGAGAGAGATTTCTGAAGATATTAGGGACCTGTTTCAATTCTCCCGTTGGAATTGAGTCATCGCGACAACTCTCGGCTTATGAAAAGTTTAGCTAAGCATGACAAAATTCATACTTAGCATATTAAAAACAAGTTTGAAAATAAGGAAAAATAAAAGAACTTGAAAAGGAAAAAGAGAAAACGTTTATAAAAACTAGAGAGAAAATAAGAATGTATTCTGAATTATGAGTTTAGGCTTACCCCAAGTGGGTATTTATAGCCTCTCAAAGCCTAAAGGATAAGCAAAGAAAATAATTAAATAATACAAAAGATAATTGTTTTTAAATTTAAATTCAAACTTAAACTAGTCTCCTAATGCAACTCTACTCGTCAATCTTCCAGAAGGCGTACGAATGAAGTCTTCTAGAAACTGCCGCTGATTGAACCTTCTAGAAACTGCCACGCCAGACCGCGTCGTGCCCATGTCTCCAGCCGTGACCAAATAATAAAAAAAATGCAGAATTCGCTCGTTTTATCACTAATTCTGGAAAGTAAGGACCTGCATGAAAATAGGTATAACACAACCAAATCAGTAGCAATAACTCCACAAAATCGAAGAAATAACGAACAAAGATTAACGATCCTGAACACTCATCAAATTCCCCCTCACTTATCTCATGCTTGTCCTCAAGTATGATTAACCAAATTAGTCAAACACTTCATTAAATGTTCTTTGTCAAGTTTCACATTCAAGGAAGCAAGGTAGAGACCATAATAACTATTCAAGTCAAGAAATCAATCAATTGGAACAAGTCAAGTGCAATTATAATATCCATTCAATCATTAATCTAAATGCTCATAACTCAACACCTTACCGGGATTCACTCAAATCACTCAATGTGTTTGAGGTAAAGAAACGCTCAATATCAGAATTTACACGGTATTACCATAATCCTGCAAGTAAATCAAATCTCCACTACTAATAAGAACAAGATGCATAAATCAAAGATTCTTTTATTGGTTGTAACGGGGCTTAGGTAAAGGTAGGGAAAAGGCTAAATAAAAGGCAAAAAATTCAAGGCAAGTAACTAACAAATAATAATTTCAACTCCATCAAAACAAATATTAAGCACAACAAGATAAAAAGACTACATATATCAAACAACAAAATGCATTTTTTTGTTTCGTTTTTCATTTCACATCTTTTTTTTTCGAACAACCTTTTTTTCGTCCGAACTGCTATTTTTTCGCATTCAACCCTTTTTTTTCGATGGAGCATACAATGGTAAAATTATTCACTTGCCCTGAAGAAGCTAGAAAAGAGGGATAAAATAAAAAGGCTCGGGTTTATAAATATGGTGAAAACAAAGAAACGAGAAAAGGCTCAAAAGTGTTTAACTAAGGGGAAAATGCATGAGTATGCTATTTAGTGGGGAAACAAAATGATTAATCCTAAGGTGCCCAAATCATCTTTAAGCATCACGTTCATGTGTAATCTCGATAGTATTTAACATGCAGGTTCTAGAATACCAATGTCAAATTCGACACACTCAATCAAACAAAATGAGAGCAAAAATGATATGCTCTTAAAGGCTTAAATCTCACCAAATTGTTTCATGCATTGAGCTAATCACATTTCAACCAACAAAGTCATGGAATATCACAAAAACACCAACTTATCACAATTCATGCTATTCGATATCAAGAACATCCTAACCTAAACAATTATGTGTTCCCAAACAAGCATAGCATTCCAAAAAAAAATTCAACAAGACAAATAAATTCAGTGAAGTTTCCGCAAATTCAACCAACACATACTTGAATCGAAACATAAAGATAAGCAAAGGGAAATTCAATCCTACACTCTACTCTACTCCCCCTCACTTAAAGCGTTTTACCTCAAAACGAAAAAATTAAAGTACAAGAGAAGGAACAGAGTACTCCCCGGATTTAATGTCGATCACGGCCACGTCCTCGGCCACGATGAGAGGCGCTAGGACGTAGGTAGGAGAGGATCTCTGTGATGTTCGTCTCGATGGAGTGGAGGCGGTTGTGGACATCATCCATTTGGGATTTCATATCCGGGTGGGGTGCCGCAGGAGGTGGCACAGGTGCGTTTCGACGAGTGAAGACTCGCTCGCTACGAGGAGTAAGGACACCTGGTGGAATGAAGTAAGGTGCGCACGGGGTTTCGGTAAGTAGGCCCATTGAATCCAAACATCGCTCATCTAAAGCATCAGTTTGTCATTGGAGAATTGTAAATAACCGTGCATCGTTTGGTCTCTCTGACATGGGGTAGTATAGTTGGAAGGGAATGGGAATTTTGTTTTATTGTGTAGATAAATATGAGTTTAATATTGAGAAGTGGATGGATAAAGGGTGGGGTTTTGTTATTATAATAGAAAAGGTGTTTGAAAATTGAGAAAGGGAGATGAAAAGTGATAGGTGGGGTTCACGAAATATCAAAGGAGGGAAGGGGATAAGATGGGCGGCTGAAGAAAAAGAAAGGGAAGAAAAAAAAATTATTTTTGGGGTTTGTTAACGTACGCCGACTCCTCATGGGTTTTGCTAACGTGCGCAGTTAATGAAACAACGAGCACAACTGGAATTGTTTTTTGCTATGTTCGATCGTGTACTGCTCTGTTCGAAATTTCTGTAATTTTTCGTCATTTAAGTTCAAAGAAAAATATTCAGTCCCTGCAAAATAAGAATAAAAATTAAATATGCTTGACCGAATAAAAATAAAAAGTAAAAATAAAATATAACGAAATTGAAAACAATATGTTGCCTCCCATGAAGCGCTTTTGTTTAATGTAGTTAGCACGACGACCTGACTCAGACTATATGTTCTTCTAAGTCGAGATCTTCAACTAAGAAAACTCCACTATTCACATAATACGGTTTAATCATGTGTCTATTTACTTTAAATCAAGTGCCCGAATTGTCCTTAATTTCAACTGTGCCGTGAGAGAATATTTCAGTTACCGTATAAGGTTCGTTCCACTTTGATCGAAGTTTACCTGCAAAAAGTTTTAATTTTGAGTTAAAAAGAAGAACTTTTTGTCCGATAGAAAAAGATTTAGAAACAATTTTTCGATCATGGAATTCTTTTGTATGCAGTCCGATAAGCCCACAAAGCGTCAATTAATTTCAAGCTCAAATCCTTGAGATTTGGCTTAACTATTTTCTCAAGAATCATCTTTATTTCTCGGTTTGAAATTTTTGCTTGTTTGTTTGTTTGTGGATGATAAGCCGTGGCAATTCTGTGATTCACTCCATATTTTTTCATAAGAACATCAATTACTCGATTGATGAAGTGTGTGCCGCGGTCGCTTATTATTGCTCTCGGTGTACCAAACCTGTAAAAAATACAATTATTTAGAAATTGAACAGTAGTTTTAGCATCGTTGTTTCGAGTGGCTATAGCCTCTACCCACTTCGATACATAATCAACCACAAGAATTATATAACAATTGCCAAAAGAAGAAACAAATGGACCCATATAGTCATGTCCCCAAATATCAAATATTTCACATATATGTATAGGATTAAGGGGCATTTCGTTTCTTTGACTCAAATTACCTGCACGTTGACAATTTTCACACAACTTGCAAAACAAGTAAGCATCACGAAAAATATGAGGCCAAAAAAATCCGCATTCCAAAATTTTATGAGCAGTTCGCTTCGGTCCAAAGTGTCCGCCACACAAATAGGAATGACAAAATTTTAAAATTGAGCTTACCTCGCTTTCAGGAACACACCGTCGAATTACCTGGTCTAAACAATGCTTCCAGAGATATGGATCATCCCAAATGAAGAAACGAGATTATCTCTTGATGCGGTTTACTTCAGCTCTCGTTAAATCAGATGGCAATTTACCTGTAGCTACATAATTAACTATATCTGCGAACCAAGGTGTTGACTTCTACGCCATCATCAAGCTTTCCTCCGAGAATTCTTTACGAATGGGAGGATCAACTGTAGTGATTGGAAGCCGGCTTAAGTGATCGACCACTAAGTTCTCACATCCTTTATTGTCCTTGATTTCCAAATCAAACTCTTGGAGGAGTAAGATCCAAAGGATTAGTTGGGGTTTCACATCTTTTTTGCTGAGCAAGTACTTCAAGGATGCATGATCAGAGAAAACAATAACTTTAGTGCCAAGAAGATATGATCTAAATTTATCTAATGCAAAAATAATAGCAAATAATTCTTTTTCGGTTGTTAAATAATTCCGTTGTGCGGAATCCAAGGTACGAGATGCATAAGCGATAACGTGAGGTTCTTTCCCGATCTTTTGTCCGAGTACAACCCCAACAGTTCCATCTGAAGCATCACACATAACTTCGAAGGGAAAGTCCCAATTTGGCGGTTGGACTATGGGTGCCGAAACTAACTTTTCCTTCAATACGTCAAATGATTGTTGGCATTTTTGGTCAAAATCGAAGATTTTATCCTTCTGTAATAGCTCGCACAATGGTTGCACCACTTTAGAGAAGTCTTTAATGAATCTACGGTAAAAGCCTGCATGACCAAGGAAAGAATGAATTTCCCTCACCGAAGTGGGGTAAGGAAGTGAACGTATTATATCAGTTTTCGCCTTATCTACCGTAATTCCTTTAGATGAAACAATATGTCCTATAATCAAACCTTTATCAACCATAAAGTGACACTTTTCATAATTCAAAACAATGTTAAATTCTAGGCACCGACGTAATACATTTTCAAATTTAATAGACATTCCTTGAATGAATTACCGTAAACAGTGAAGTCGTCCATGAAGACTTCAATACCTTTCTCAATAAAATCAGAAAAAATACTAATCATACACCTTTGGAATGTGGCAGGTGCATTGAAAAGTCTGAAAGGCATACGTCGGTAAGCGAAGGTGCCAAAGGGGCATTTGAATATCATATTTTCTTGATCTTCAGGTGCTACTGGAATCTGGAAGAAACCTGAAAATCCATCAAGACAACAATTGTGAGATTTGACGGCTAATCGTTCTATCATCTGATCTATGAATGAAAGAGGAAAATGGTCTTTTCGAGTTAAAGAATTTAACTTCCTGTAATCGATGCAGACTCTTCATCCATTCTGAACTCGTGTTGGTACAAGTTCCCCTTCAGAATTTTCGATCACAATAACTCCTGTTTTTTTAGGAACTACATGTATCGGACTTACCCATTTGCTATCCGAAATTGGATATATAATATCTGCATCTAGGAGTTTTTGTATCTCCTTTTTTACCACTTCCATCATTGGTGGATTTAGCCGGCGTTGACCCTCACGTGTTGGTTTTGCGCCTTTTTCGTTTTAATTTTATGCATACAAGTAGATGGACTCAATCCTTTTCTGTCAGCGATGGTCCATCCTATAGCCTTCTTGTATTGGAGCAAAACCGAGATCAAGTCTTTTTCCTCCTCCTCGGATAACCCTTTTGATATGATTACTAGCATAGTGTTGTTTGATCTGAGGAAGGCGTATTTCAAGTGATCAAGCAGCTGTTTAAGTTTAACTTCGGGTGCCTGCAGAATAGAAGGTAAGACTTTAGTCTTAGAAGAAATCAAATTCAATTCTGTATGATCATAATTCACGTTTTCATCATGACCCTCCAGCTTCCTGCATATATCAAAGGAAAAATTTGTCTTTAAAAATTCATCACCCAAAGGATCAATTAAATCGATAGAATTTAAACTTTCCATTTTATCAGGATATCTCATTGCCTTATATACGTCAAATTTAACGATCTCACCGTCGAATTCCATAGTTAAAATTTCGCTCCTCACGTCAATTTTTGAGTGTGCAGTGCTCAGAAAAGGGCGCCCCAAAAGAATATCAGACAATGTGCTCGTGCGATCATTATCCATGTCGATTATATAAAAATCGACGGGAAATATCAAGTTGTTTACCTCCACCAATACATTCTCTAAGAGTCATTCAGGATAGATCACTGACCTGTCGGCAAGCTGTATCGAAATCTTTGTGTCCTTCAAAGGATCGTTAGTGACCATTTTATAGACAGATAGAGGCATTACATTAATTGATGCACCAAGATCACACATAGCTCGTTTAATCTCAACCTTACTAATTTTACAAGGGATTGCGAACATACCTTGGTCCTTCAGTTTAGGTGGTAACTTTCGTTGGAAAACGGCTGAGACTTTGCTCCTAGGCTTACTTTCTCGACTCCAGTAAGCTTTCTTTTTGTTGTACAGAGATCCTTTAAAAACCGAGCATACCTTGGAACCTTCCAGATAACCTCGAGGAGAGATATGTTAACTTTCACCTTCCGAAGCACGTCTAATATTTCCTTTTCCTTAGTTTTTTTTATCCTTTTTAACTAACCTTGATGGAAAAGGCGGTGGCACGTCGTAGGGAGATGGTGTCGGATTGTCCATTTGTTCTTCATCATTCTTTTTCTGGGGTCCTGCGTCATTGATCTCCTTCTCTTTTTGGACTGCCTGCTCTGATGGGACAGGTGAAGCCACTACTGTACTACTCCGAAGAGTGCTGGCATTGACGTTTTCCCTCGGGTTTACTTCAGTTTGAGATGGAAGTTTATCTTGTGATTCCATGCAGCTTACGGTTTGAGCTAGTTGGCTCATCTGCTTGTCTAACTCTTGTAAGTGGGCTTCGGTGTGATTCTGAAATTTTTCCTGGGAAAGTGCTAACCTCTCGACAATCGATTCTAGTGATGTCTTCTGCGGTTGTTGTTGTGGTGGAGGTGGTCTTGATTGATAGCTTTGATTTGGTCTTGGGTTCTGAGCATAGCTGAAATTTGGATGATATCTCTATCCTGGGTTGTATGTATTGCCGTAGGGATTATAAACTCTTTAGGGAGGTCCCGGGAAATTCCCTATTGTGTTGAGTTGAGCTGCTGCGTCGTCTTGAATCAGTGGACAACTGTCTGTTGGATGATCAGGTAATGCACATATTCCACATAATCGGTTTTGTCCTATCTTTCCTGTAACAAGAGAGTTTATGACTTCAGTTAACTTGCCAATTTTATTTTCTAAGGAAAATGAACTTATCTCATGAACCCTTCAAGAAGGTTCATTGTTTGTGCGAAATTGTTGGGAATTTGCGGCCATCGTGGATATTAAGTCCCTAGCTTCTGTAGGAGTCATATTCACCAAGGCTCAACCGCTGGCTGCATCGATCATCTTTATTTCCAGGAGAGATAGTCCTTCGTAAAAGTATTGAAAGAGTGTTTGTTCGGTTAACCCATGTTGCGGGCAACTAGAACATAACTTCTTAAACCGCTCCCAGTAGTCGTAAAGTGACTCTCCATCAAGTTGTTTGATTCCGAGTATTCTTCTTTATAGTTCACTTACTTTTGCTGCAGGAAAAAACCTGTCAAGAAAAAGACGAGTCATTTAAGCTCACGTAGTAATAGAATTAGGAGGAAGATAAAATAACCACTCCTTAGCCGATCGGCTAAGGAAAAAAGAAAAGCTCTAAGTTTGATTTGGTCATCGGTTACTCTCTGTGGTGTCATGCTGGAGCAGACCATATGAAATTCCTTGAGATGTTTGTGTGGATCCTCGTTCGGCAATCCGCGGAATGTAGGGAGGAGATGAATAAGACCGGTCTTCAACTGGTATGGAGTTTCACCTTGGGGAAAATCAATGCACATAGGTCCTTCTTCAGTGGGTGTCGCGGCTAACTCCCGAATAGTAGGTTCGGCCATCGGAATTGTATTAGCAAATTCACCTGAGTTTGATTCTTCTTCTGGATTTGTTTGTTGTCTCATTCTTTCCCGAAGTGTCTGTGTGTAGAGTCTCCTAGCTTTAGCTTCTATCTCCGGGTCGTACTCCACTAATGCTCCCGAATTAGACCTGGTTATAAATAAAAAACAAACAAAAATTAGTAACTTTGAGGAAGTCCCCGACAACGATGCCAATTTGACAACTGTCGTTTCGATGTCAAAATAATTTCCTTCTTCTCGGATAATAAATAAAGGAAAATTCGTAGCGTAGAGAAGTAGGGTCGAATCCACAGGGACTTGGAAAATTCTTAATTTATGTTTGATTGGTCTATGTCAGGCGTGAAAGATAGTAAAATGGGGGGTTTTGTAGAATGATATTTAAGTAGTAATAAAAACGATTAAATAAATAAAAGCAATTAAAGTAAAAAAAATAAGAGAATAAAGGTTGTGAATAAATACGGTAAAATAGCCTCAAGCCTTGCTTTGACTCAATTTCCTTTAGATCATCGAATAAGATTTTCTTTTCGGGATTCACGTCGGTTACTTTGTCTACGAGGGCTATCCCAGTGACTCTATCTTGTATACCAAATACCCAATGCAATCTTTGATTCTGGCTTCGGGAATTGATTCCGGCTTCGGGAATTGATTCCGGCTTCGGGAATTGATTCCGGCTTCGGGAATTGATTCTATCAACATCTATTGTCGTAGACCAATTATTGTTTAAGTTCGTGGAGACCGACTCGGATTGTTGCTTCTATAACCGTCAATTCCGATCTCAAATCCCTCTTGGCAAAGCTATCTCGCCAAGTGTGTTCCCAGGAAGTCGAATTACTTTCTATAAGCCGAATCTTCCTCCCACACGTTTAATTGCAACAACCTCTTGACCAAAGTCAATCTTTGATTTTGAAAACTGTTTGATTTTGAAAAAGAATAAGCACAGAGATTGAGAGATATTTTCGAAGATATTAGGGACCTGTTTCAATTATCCCGTTGGAATTGAGTCATCGCGACAGCTCTCGACTTATGAAAAGTTTAGCTAAGCATGACAAAAGTCATACTTAGCATATTAAAAACAAGTTTGAAAATAAAGAAAAATAAAAGAACTTGAAAAGGAAAAAGAGAAAACTTTTATAAAAACTAGAGAGAAAAGAAGAATGTATTCCGAATGATGAGTTTAGGCTTACCCCAAGTGGGTATTTATAGCCTCTCAAAGCCTAAAGGATAAGTAAAGAAAATAATTAAATAATACAAAAGATAATTGTTTTTAAATTTAAATTCAAACTTAAACTAGTCTCCTAATGCAACTCTACTCGTCAATCTTCCAGAAGGCGTACGGATGAAGTCTTCTAGAAACTGTCGCTGACTAGACCTTCTAGAAACTGCCACGTCAGACCGCGTCATGCCCAGAGTCGTGCCCATGTCTCCAGCCGTGACCAAATAATAAAAAAATACAGAATTCGCCCTTTTTATCACTAATTCTGGAAAGTAAGGACCTGCATGAAAATAGGCATAACACAACCAAATCAGCAGCAATAACTCCACAAAATCAAAGAAATAACGAACAAAGATTAACGATTCTGAACACTCATCAGATCTAATACCCTCACATTGGATTCACTCAATACACTCGAAGTGTTTACGGTATTAATAAGCTCTCAAGCCAAAACATAGAAAATTTTTACCATAAGCTTGCTAACCTATTACATCCCCACCACTAATGAATGAATTGAATGCATAAAAACCTCAGGGTATTAAGCATGGTGTAATAGGGCTTAGGTGAGGTTTGGTAGGAAATGAATTTGAGCTATTTTATTGAAGGAGTCAAACAAACTTATCCACATGGAACTCAATCTCAAATGTTCTCTTCAAGCCACATAACATTTTTTTCTTTTCTTTTGCACAATATCTTTTTATTTCTTTCCATTGCACGATTGTTTTCTTTTTTTTTTGTTTTTTTTATGAATGAGATTGCAACTCGAATCACTGTATTCCAACATCTTCCGATCTTCTCAAGATAATTTAAATTCTCATATGAAGAAGCTCATTCAATCCTCCAATTCAAGGTTTAAAAGAGGGGAAATTAACAAAAAAGATTTGATATTTTCTTGTACCATGGTTAATTTCAAACGATAAGGCTCAGGCTCAAAATTGGATTTCTAAGGATGATAATCAGGGTAGGCTCTTTACGAAAGCTAAAAGTGGTTTCACCTAAATGCCCTTATCGTTCTTGATGCATCCAACTCTAAAATATGGTCTTCGACATATATAGCAAAGCAAGTTCTAGAAAAAATAACTATGCATGGTAATCACTCAATAAAGAAATAGAGCATGCTGAAAAATGAGTTCTCATTGACCCAAAAGCTCGTAAAAAAGAGTAAACATATATCAAATCCCACACATTTTTCATTCAATCAGTTATCAAGAGTAATCAACCAATGTGTAGCAAATAAGAATTCAACTACTCAAGCTAATCCCCTATTATGCTTTAACTTAATTCGATAATTCACAACAATCCAAATCATGTAAGGACAAACATCGAAAGAATCTGGAATTTCGAAGAGAAAAATCACAAACAAGAACTAAAACATAATTGTTTTTTTTTTATTTTTTTCCAAAAAATATTGAAGCAAAATTATGTTCAAAGCAAAACCATGTATGAAATACTCTCCCCCACACTTAATTCATACATTGTCCTCAATGTATCAAAAGTAGATGCTCAAAAACCATAAAAAAATAAGAGTATAAAACTCCCCTGAAAATGTTGAGCATCAACCGTAATATATGTCACGGGTTGGGGGTAAAGCTGATGTGGTCGGCTAGGTTGATTCTCGGATTGAGTGGAGACGTGGGTCGGGTAGAGCAGAGAGGACGACTGGTGGCGCATATTCTTCTGAAAGAGCACAAAAAATAAAGAAAAGATAAGACACATTTATATTTAAAAATTTTATTTGAATCTTGTTTCCTGAACCAGAAGTGGTGTTGAGTTTAAACGTGTACACGTCTTATACAAAAACATCTTCTGGATAGTGAGAGACTTTAGGAATAATTCTTCTTTTGTAAGGCGTGCCCACGGGTTACAAAAATTCATCTTCTGACCTAAAGAGGAAAACAAGATTAATTGCACTCCGAAAAATTAAGGAAAAAATAAAAATAAAAATAAAAAAGAACGAAAGTAGAAATTGAGAAAAGAAAAATTGGATTGTTTCCCAAGAGCGTTTTTCTTTAACGTCTTTGGCTAGACGTTGTAGCTTCTCAATCATCCTAAGTTGGGTACTCCAAAATGGTTTAACCAACAGTATGCACCTGAGAACCTTCATAAAAAGGTTTCAAACGATGATCATTGACCTTAAATATTTGACCTGTATCCAAACTTTGTGTTTCAACAATAGAGAAATTTTTTTCTCCACCCAATAGCTTTCTTGTACTCTCTAAGCATTCGAATCAACTTTTCTTCTTTTAAGCGAGAGAGTTTGTTAGGAATGATCACTGGAATAATTTTCTCTTCTCCTAAATTTACATGCTTCAGATGATTTGGCAAAGGCTTCATTTCCAATTTTGGTGTATGCACAAGAGAAGGAAGAAGCTTGGTGTGAGAAAGAGGTGACTCAATATAAGATACATCATCCCTCATGAGTTTGAGTGATTCTAGTTCTTGGATTATATCTTGCAAATCAAGATCCAACATATATATTTTTTCATGATTCCCTGCAATCCTTCAGAAGTGAAATTCATGTTGAGTGTATCTTTCAACTTGTCATCTTCATTTTGATCAAAAGTTTCCTGTGCTAAAGGGTCAATAACATCCATGAAAAAAATAGAGGACACATCACTAGGACATCTCATGGCATCATAAATATTGAATTTAATAATATCACCATCAAATTCCATGGTAAGTGTACCATCATCTACATCAATTTTTGTTCTAGATGTTTTCAAAAATGGTCTTCCTAACAAAATTGATGTTGATTTAGAATAATCATCTTCTTGCATATCAAGCACATAAAAATCTGCAGGAAAAAACAATTCATTAACTTGCACCAAAACATCCTCTAAAACTCCCTCAGGATATACATTAGATCTATCAGCAAGTTGAATAATCACTCATGTTTCTTTCAAATGACCAACATTCAGAGATGAGTAAATAGAAAGAGGCATGATATTTATTGAGGCTCCTAGATCTAACATTGCTCTCTCAATCCTAACATTATCGAGTTTACAAGGGATAGTAAACATATCTGGATCTTTGCACTTGGGGGGTAGTTTTTTCTGGAGGACAGCTGAAACAATCTCCCCCATGCTTACCTTTTCATTACCTTTGAGCTTTATCTTATTGGTGCACAATTCTTTAAGAACTTTAGCATATCGAGGTACTTGTTTAATTGCATCAAGTAAAGAAATATTTACCTCGATCTTGCGAAATGTCTCCAGAATTTCTTTCTCTTCTGCTTCTTTCTTGGACTTAGAGAATCTAGAGGGAAAAGGAGGATTTATGACAAATTCCTTCGATTTTTCGCTTTTGAGTCCTTTGGGTTGGTATTTCTGAGTTTGGGGAGCAACAACTTCCTTTTCAGTTTCTTCCTCTAAGGCTCTCCCATGTGCCAATGGACTAGGTTCCTTCAACTCCTTCTCACTTCTCAATGTGATTGCACTAGCATTTTGCTTTAGATTAACAATGGTTTGTGAAGGTAACTTACCTTGGGATTCTAACCGACTCATGAAGGATGCCAATTCACTCACTTGATTCTCCAAAGTTTGTATGCTTGTTCTTGTCTCTTGCTGAAATTGTTGTGTATTAGTTGTAAGTGATTTGACAATTTCTTCTAGAGACATACTTGGCTTTGAAGAAGACTACTCAGGTGGAAAACGTTGGAACTGCGATGGTCTTGGTCCATAGCTAAGGTTAGGATGATCCCTCCATCATGGGTTATAGGTATTTGAGTAAGGATCATACTTCCTTTGTGGCTGATCAGGAAACCTTCCAAGTGCATTGGAATACTCATGAGAATCATCTTGAAATGTAAGGCACTTGTCAGTTGGGTGACCGATCGCAGCACATATCCCACAAGCTTTTACTTGCTGCGTTTTTCCTACTACTAGTTGTTGAACAAGGGAGGTGAGATGCAATAATTGATGTCCAATGGAGGACGAACTTACCTCATTCACCCTTCTTGAAGATGTGTCTTGCCTAAAGCCAAATTGTTATGAATTAGCGGCCATGATGAAGATCAATTCCCTAGCATCGCGAGGAGTCTTATTCACTATGGCACCTCCACTAGCTGCATTCATTATCTTCCTTTCCATGGATAGAAGTCCCTCATAAAAATATTGGATGAGAAGTTGCTTAGAAATCCCATATTGAGGGCAACTGGCACACAGTCGTTTGAATCGTTCCCAATACTCATGAAGGGTCTCAGTATCTTTTTGTTTTATTCCACATATCTCCCTTCGAATGCCAGCGGCTCTTGAAGCAGGGAAAACTTTATCAAGAATCATCCTCACCATCTCGGCCCAAGTAGTTACAGAACCAGAGGGTAAATAGAAGAGCCAATCTTTAGCTCTATTGGTTAGCGAGAATGGAAAAACACGTAATTTGATCTATTCTTCAGTCACTCCTTATGGTCTCATACTTGAACATACCACATGTAATTCCTTCAAATGCTTACGAGGATCTTCATTATCAAGTCCATGAAAAGTAGGCAACATTTGAATCAAACCAAATTTTAATTCAAAAGCTACCTCTAAAGCTGGGTAGTTAATGCAGAGCGGTTGTTGATTCTCATTTGGTGCATCCAATTCTCTTAGAGTTCTTTCTTCATTGGCCATTGTTCCTTCTATTTCAAAATTGTTGGATGAATCAACCAAGTTGAGTGCAGATTCTGATTCAGTGGATGAAGAATAAGAAGCTTGTTTGTTGTGCAAGTTAGTTTCTTTTCTTAACCTGCGAGCGGTTTTCTCGATTTCAGGATCGTATTGGAGTTCACTTGCACAAGAAGAACGGAGCATCAAAATACGTCTAAATGACACCAATCCCCGGCAACGGCGCCAAAACTTTGATGGGTGTCGAATCCAACAAATAATAATACTTGTTTTGAGAAATATAAATTGTAGTAGTGATAAGCAAGGTCGAATCCACAGGGATTGGGTAGACTTATTTTAATGAAAATTAAAGCAAATAAAGGGGGTTTTGAAATTGAGAAAAAGAAGAAAAGAAATTATAATCAACTAAGAATTTAGAGAAATCAATATCAAGCAAATATTAAACTAAAGGTATAATTTCAGGATTGGTTCAGAGAATTGATCATAGATGCAATGATAAAATCTTTTACTTTTCGCTAAATTAGCTATGGTTATTGAGAAGCTCTAACAACCTGTCTCTCCTTAGTTTCTCGATAATCAAGAGAAGCTCTTTGATTATTTCCCTAGTTAATGAACAACCCTAGACAAGCTCTTAAGATTTAATCCACCAACAACATTAATCACTAGAGGGACCACCAATTCTACCCAACGAATACACAAGCTCGATTCATTTAGACTAGGTTACATACCTTCGTAACATAATCAACCATGTTACTTTACCACTAATATTAGAACATTTAAACAATTACAGATTTAAAGTTCTAAATGACAATTTATCAACCTGATAAATGAACAACGGATCCTTTGCGCAATCAATCAAGACAATAATTCTTAATAAAAACAGAAGATATATAAATAGCAAAGAAGTAAAAGAACAATGAAAATTATTTATATCTCACAATCCTTAAAGAACCAAAACTTCAATTATCCTTCAGTTGGAACAAAAGTATTTAGCCACTCATAATTGAAAGAAAACCAAAAGAAAATAATGAAAACTTGATGTCAAACTTAATGCCCTAGCTCCCCTTTTATAAGGATTTGTCTACTCTAGATAAGGAAGTTTCACTTAAAGAAAATCCCACAAAAATAGGAGTTTTAAATGCCCTCATCATTTTCTAAAGATAAGAATAATTCAAAAGAGTCTTCCAGTCGTCATTAAACTCTTTTTTCCTTGTAAATTTGTAACCCTAATTTAGGGTTGTACGGACTGGTAAGGCGCGCCCACGCCTTAACCGAAGACTTCTTCTGCGATAGCTCAAGATGAATAAGCCGTGCCCACACCTTATGCGAAAACCTCTTCTGGTCTTGCCAACTTCTTGAATTCCGATTTTTCTTCCTTAATTTGGGGATTTTGTGAAGATCATGCTAACCATTAGATTTTGAACTTGTTTTATCCAAATCTTCAACCTAATCCACAAAATATGAAATATAATCAAAATCCGTGATTTAAGCAATTTTAATTATTCAAATATGAGGAAAATATCATAGAATATATGTCTAATATGCATCTTATCAGCTTCCTTCACTTACACTGTAAAATTAATAAATTTTATATCTATTTATAGTCATTAACAGCAGTTAGATGGATTGTCAACATAAAAATAGAAAATGTTGCATTTTGCACCATATTTCCCATGTGCAGCCTGCACGTTGTTGAGGAGAAAATGCATGCAGGATTGCACTTTTACACCATATAATTTCCCACCCGAATGACCCCAGAAATTCTTCGATGTTCACAATATATTTGGTGTTAACAACGTTAGCAAACTGATTAACGAAGTAGCACACCATCAAAGACAAGATGCGATAAACTATATTCTTGGGAGACTGTTTTTGAAGGCAATATAAGCAAGTATATAGCTTTATTTATCACGATCAAGAGATGATGACTTTTTCTACGACATATACGTAAACCACAATAACAAGACAATGTAGTTCTAATCTTACAGGCATTCAGCATTCTCTTTAAGCATGAATTAAACTATCAGCATATATATATATATATATATATATAATAAAGTAATCAAGTGTTTATGCTAGCTAGCTTCATGTATATAATCTAAGGAACAGTGCTTTGTTCCAAGCTGGCCAGTGTACCGGGACTGAGAATGGGGAAAGTGAACCAATTATAAGAAGATGGCGACAAGTTTAATCCAAGACCGAGTGAATTTGATGTAAAGGTGTTCATCGAACTATTGGAGTAATTGTGGTTGCTGTGATCTAATCCCGAGAACATATTCAATGGTGCAGAAACTTCAGCTCTGGACAACGGCGGTGCTGCAACGTGAAGAGGGGGAGGTGCCACTCTTTGGAGACGCTGATGATGAGGCACCTCAAACTGAGTTGTGGACGTTGGGTTATGAGATGGGGACATGAACTCAGGTGAACCGGTTAGCCTTTGAACCAAGTCCCGGAAGTTTAAAGAGTCGACCGTGTAGACCTTAGGTGGAGTTGGAGGAAATGGTGCAATTGGCTTCTTCCAGGGCTTTGACAATGGCTTACGCACGGAATGGAGTGATCCAGCCTGAGGTGCCTTCAACCCTCTTGCTTCTTCCAAACCCGAAACAGAAGCAGCAGTAGAAGAAGAGTAAACTTCCAAAGCGATAGTTTCTTAATAGAAAAAACTACGGAGTGCAAATTGCAGAGCTTTCTGAATAACGCTGATGATATAATAGAGCTGAAATGTTAGAACGTGGAGACACGGATATATATAGAAAAATGATATTATTAGTAATGGGGACAAGAAATAAATGAAGGAATTAAAAGCAAACAAAGGTGAGATGAATCCACTGGGGGCTGAGCTGATGATAAGAGAAATTCAAACGGTGTTTTGTCAACTGTCGACTAATGCTTCCATATTACAGAGGCTGCCTGGTCAAACTGCCTGACTTTAGACCAAAGTTCTCTTCATTTTAAAAAGGAAATGAGTTTTAAATAATCCTCTGTTTCGGGTCCATTCGTGCGTGCATTATTGTCCCTTTGAAAAGGAAGACAAGCTTTGAAAATGATAAACATGCAATAGTACAAATGAAGTCTCAGATTAATTAAAAAAAGTAATAATTTCATAAATCTCTCATTCTTTTCATTTTTGCAATATTAATTACTTTTCATTTAAATAAGCATTATTCCTTATTTTAAATCAATAGACAGTAAAGTTTGATTATCTTGCTACTTTTTACACATATATTTATGTATCTTTTAATTAATTCAAACATTTATTAGGGTTTAAGTTTAAATAACATCATACGTGAGATTTATTCCTATTTATTCAGTCGCTTCCTTTGATAAACAGGTGGTAATATCAATCTTAATGTTTTTATTAATTATCTGTAATTATTATTATTTTTATTTTTTATATCAGATCACATCCTTGCTTTTCTTTTATTTTTTTTTATTAATTTTATTTTTATGGTATATATTTCTCTACCTTTGGTACGTTATTGGTCGTTTGATTGTTATTTTATTAATATTTTTTGCAAGATTGGATTTTATGTCAATGTCGCTTATTTGTTATTTTGTTGATTTCCCTATTTTGGACCCATAGATAAGATTATGATATGCAGTTTACGTTTTTTAATAGTTTTTTTACGTTAGTCGACATTTATATGTTCGTATATATCTTTTGTTCGAGTTTTTTTATTTAATTTTTAAGCTTTTTCTTGTATAGTCCTTGTATAATCTCAAGTGACTAATTTCTTGTATCAATAATTATAAAAAATATCCTAATTATGTATTTAATTTATAATTATAATTGTAAACTTTAATAATAATTCTAAATGTTTTTTTAATAAAACTAGCGGCTTCTATCGATATATATATATATATATATATATATAATGATTAATTATTAACTTAATCTTACCTTTATATGTATAAAGATTAATTGTATGTTAAGCCTTTTCTTATAAGTTTTGAAAATTATATGTTTGAATTTATTTTAATATAATTATATTTTATTTTAAAAAAATTAAATTATAAATAATTTAGATATAATATATACAGAGTATTTTAAATTTATTTCTATTGTAATTATCCTTAAATTATAAAGATTTAATTTAAAAACATTATTCAATATTATTGGTATGAGAAATGGAGATGTTATGGTCTATAGTAGTTCACTCCTAGTTTGGATGAAGAGTCGTAGGCAATTACTCTATAGATGTTAATAGGAGAATAAAGAATCTGAAAAAGATGATGAACAGTTGTCTGAGAGAAGAGAGTAAAAAAAAGGTCTTTTTTTTAACTTTATGCGGTGATTTATATACAAACTCTTAATATTAATACCAAAGTTAGAATGATAATATATTATAATTTAAAATTTATTTATATCTAAATCTATGTGACCATTCGATAGAATATGTAAAATTATTAATGCGACTGTGAGAGTTTAATCATTGATAATTCAACAATAAAAATAAAAGTTTCTCTGCATAAAAAAATATAAGGGAATAATTTTTTATTTAGTAGTGAAAAATAAAATAATTTTATAAAAATGAAGATACTGTAGGGTGTTATTAGGAATTTGTGATAACTTGCGAAATGTATAGCCAACCGGGAGAAGGAATCGAAGTAAATAATGAGAGGAGGTGTTATCTCGTTCAGGTGGAGCAGCCGCCTCTTGTTTGACTTATTTACATCGCACTATCATCCGAACCTATCACACGTGAGACCTCGACTTCTCCTTTTATCTTTTTTTCTTCTTCTTTAGATTTATTATTTAGTTCATAATAAATAATTAGTTATATAGTATTTAAAATTTCAAAAGATTGTTATTTTCGAGCAAATAAACCCATCTATTACATTAATTTTATTTTTTTATGTATGAATCAACTTACTTAAATAGTTAAAAGAATCGTTGTTACTTAAGTGGCTAAAAGAAAAAAAGGTGAAATAAAGAAGGTTGATTATAGCACTAGTTTAATAATGTTAACTAATATGTCAGTTAGTTAAATCGGTTAGTTTGTTATTCAAGATCAGTACAATTCATTCACATTACTTCACCTTTTCTTCTTGGTTCAAGCTCCACGCAAGGGTTTTCTTGCTGTTATATGGTATCAGAAGATTTTTTGTTCAACTTCCAACTTTGTCATGCATGATTCTTTGAATGATCGCCACGACAATGGGGGTAATTCGTCCTATTTGCATCAATCGGATAACCCACGATTCTTGTCACGCAACCACTTTCCAACGACAATTTTCATAGTTGGAAACGCTCCATGATGCTTGCGTTGTTTGCCAGAAACAAACTCGGCTTTGTTGATGGTTTCATTCCTGCACCTGATTCATCCTTGATAGAGTCTAATGCATGGACGAGAGCTAATAATCTTGTGTATTCTTGGATCTTGAATTCTGTCTCCAAGGATATAGCTACGAGTCTCTTGTATCATTCTACTACAGCTGATATTTATCGAGATCTGTGTGATCATTTTCAGCAATCAAATGGACCTCGAGTGTTTTAGTTGAAGAAAAAGTTGAATGACTTGGTGCAAGGCCATATGAACATAAGCGCCTATTATACTCAACTCAAGATTCTTTGGGATGAGCTCTTCTCCACTAAGCAGGTGTGTACCTGTATAGGTTGCAATTGTGGAGTAGTAAAATGAATAATGGATGAGAAAAAACAAGAAAAGGCTATACAATTTTTGATGGGATTGAATGAACCTTATGCTCACATCAAAGGTCAAATTCTTTTGATGGATCCTTTGCCCTTGATAGTTAAGGTTTTTTCCTTGCTTATTCAAGAAGAAAATCAGCGTAGCGTTAAAATGGCTAATCTTGTTGCTGAAACTTCTTTTGCTGTCAAAACCAGCCATGACAATCGCAAGAATAGATTCAGTGCAGCCATTGTAACGTTCTTGGGCACACAAAGGACATGTTTTACGAATTACATTGATATCCTCTGGGTTACTCTTCCAAGAATTGGTCTTGGAACTCCAAGAACTCTCAATCAGTTCATACAAATTCGGTAACCATTTCTCAGTCATCGAGTGGTGTTTCCTCACAGGGATCTCCTTCTCAGTCTGTTAATGAAGCATTGACTCCTCAGAAGTGTCATCAACTGATTGTAATGCTTACTTCTCAGCAGCAGCATCAACTTCAGAGAATTTGTCAAATTCCGTTAATGCCTCCATGTAAGGAGAGATTTTATCGCACATCAATAACTTTTCCCTTATCGAAGTGCTGGATTCTTGATTAGGGTGCTTCCAGACACGTTTGTTTCTCAAAAGGTTTATTTGATTCTTTGTATCTTATTACTGTTAGTAACATCGTTCTACCAGAAAAATCTGTTATTTTATTTACTTTTGCTGCTAATGTTCAGTTGTCTTCAAAACTTATTCTGCGAGATGTGTTGTATGTTCTTAAGTTCAGGTTTAATCTGCTGTCAGTTGGATGTTTGACGAATGATGCTAATCTGAATGTGTTGTTTTGTAAATCAAAATGTTTGATTTAGGACTTATGTCAAGTGATTGTGAAGGGTAAGTTGCTTCAAGGCTTATATCTACTATAGATGCCATTTGCTGAAAATTTAGTTGACAACAATTATGGTTCTTGTAAAGATTTTAGTAACAGTTCTTTTGTTTCTTGGCATGAAAAGCTTGGTAATCCTAGTAGTAGTATTTTACATTTGTTAAAAGGATGTTCTACCTGTTAAGGGCTTCGCCATAGCACACCTCTAAAGGACTCTAACCCTAATGACTATAACTATTGCGTATTATCTAAATGCGATACTGACACTCATGTGCACTATCTAAATGCAACACTAATACTACTATGCAACACACAATAAAAAACACACAAGTTGAGGTAGGTATCATGGTACGGCTGAGGGTTCTGCATCTCGGAGCTTACAAACCCCTCTAGCCTACCTAAGATACCCTTGGGTATTTGGGGTGAGATCCGAAGCTGCATAAAAAATGGAGTCTTGGGGCATCTGAAGTGCCTTGGCACTGACTGGTATATACCTGGACAAACTAACAAACAAGACAATCGTCATACTGCTAAAGTAACTGGAGGTGTCTTGACTTTTTTCCGAGTGTCACACAAAGGCTAGTTTTATGATACTGATCTCTTTAAAGATTTAAGTTGTTATTGATCTTGTTTACTGTTCTCCCTAGCAATTGTCTCACTCGTTATTTCATCTAAAATGTTATACGAAGGTTTATTAGTCTAATACTACTGATAGTCTATTATAATCTGGTTGTTCGCTATTTAAAGGTATTTTAGTCATTTTCTATCTCTAGAGAAGTCTCTACGTTTTGTGAATTCATGACGATTATTGTATTTGCTATTTATTGGATGTGACACTAGTTAGCCTGATACCTGACTTGGGTTCATTAGTAGGTAGTGACACTCTATTTGTTTTTACTATGCTTTCCTTCAATTCACTCTTGAATTGGAGGGACGATTGTACGTCTATCACTCTCTGCCA
Organism: Hibiscus syriacus; assembly: GCF_006381635.1. Classification (NCBI taxonomy): domain Eukaryota; kingdom Viridiplantae; phylum Streptophyta; class Magnoliopsida; order Malvales; family Malvaceae; genus Hibiscus; species Hibiscus syriacus. Next base: position 2,502,428 of record NW_024062978.1, on the reverse strand, counting down.
TTCTTGCAGTATCTGATTCTGTTGTTTTATAATCTGACTATTTGGTTATACCTTTTTTCGGTACACCCTCTACAATGATCCCTCACTCTTAGATATCCGCTATGTGTTCAACTAAAGATACTTGGACACGTTACACCTCCTATGGTTACTCTGGTTGTATCTCACTCCTACGACTGTCTTTTGGCCCCTTTGGTCATTTACATCCCATACGAACTACATTCTACCATTATGAATCATCCTTAACTCTTATGAACCTTAATCGGGTCGAAACTGATCATCCAAGATTGGTAGTATCGATACCCTAGGGTTCAAGTATCGTTTCTCCTATGAGTATCGGTACCAAAAATACATTTTGCTACTGAAATTTAGGCATGGTCTCGGTACCAAGTCTCGAGACTAAAGGGGTAGTATCAATAGTCTCCTAGCATTATCGATACTCCCTGCTTGAAATCCCTAGATTTCGCCCCAATTCATCTAATATCGATACTCGAACCTAGAAATGGTTTATTTAGGCTTGGGAAAACACCTAAAATCACTCTAAAGGCCGCAATTTGTTTTTTTAATCATGTCTTAAAGTTGTATAGAGTTATTTAGGGTCTTAAAGTGTCATAAAAACATATTCTTTACATCTAAAACACCATCTATGACATGAATCAAGTTTGAACCCTAAAATGCTCAACTACACAAATCTTAGCAATTCACCATATTTATGAAAGCCTTAACACTCTAAAGAATTAGAAATACAATACCTTGATGTTTGAATCCTGAAATGAAGCTCATTTCTTAGCCACGCGCTCTTCCTCTATGACTTGGTTGATTTCTCACTCCTTCTCTAGCCAACAAGAAAATACCAAGCTTTGAATCATAAAATGATGTTTCTGGAGAGATTGAGGACGAAAATAAAACTTAAAAAAGGTAAGAAATAGCTCAAATGACTTACCTTTGATTTAGGGAGCTTGGAGAGGAAAGAGATGGAAAATGTGAAAGAAAATAGAATGAAGAGAATATGAAGATGAAGAGATAAAAAGTCTCTATCTTTCTAAAAAGATAGAAATTATGCTTTTGGTCTCTTCTCATCTTTTCACCTTTCAAAAATCTCCTTTCTATAGCTAATGAGGCCAAATTCCAACCCAATTAAGGCCAACGGCTTAAATTATAAAATCTACGATGCTCACATGTCTCTCGGGAAAATCCAAACTACTAGCTTAGAATTTGGGGTGTTTCATAAACAACACTTTTTTAATGACGTTCTTCAAGAAGAAGTCTATATGAAGTTACGTTTTGGTTACAAATCTTCTTCTAAATCGAATTTGGTTTGTAAACTTAACAAATCAATATACGGACTCAAACATACATCCATACAATGGTTCACTGCTTTTTCCATGGTTGTCCTTCAACTTAGTTTCACTCAGTCTCTTGTTGAACATTCTCTATTTACAAAAGGTTAGGGTGATCATTTTATGTCTCTTTTGGTCTATGTGGATGACATTGTGTTAGCTGGAAAGAATATGGTTATTTTGGATGAGGTTCGATGTCATCTTTAACGGTATTTCAAACTAAAGGTTTTGGGTCCTCTACGTTATTTCCTTGGTTTTGAAATTGCTCATGGTAATTCTGGAATTTTGTTATCTCAATGAAAGTTTGCTTTTGAGTTATTAACGGATACAAGTTGTCTTGGAAAGAAACTTGTGAAATGTCTTATGGTGTCTACTGTAAAGCTAAATGCCACTGATGGACAACTTGTGCCTGATCCTCGGCTCTATAGAAGATTGGTGGGTCGTTTGTTGTATCTTACGCATACTAGACCAGATATTGCTCACACGGTTCATGTGTTGAGTCAGTTTGTTTCTTCCCCTCGTGTTCCTCATATGTAGGCGTTGAAACATCTGTTAGCTTACATCAAGTAGCCTCCTGGTCTTGGTCTTTTCTTTTCATAAAAATCCAACATGCAACTACATGGTTTTGTGGATTCCGATTATGGTTCTTGTCCAGATACCAGAAGGTCCACTTATGGTTATTACATATTCTTTGGTGACGACCTTATTTCATGGAAAGCAAATAAACAAGTTGCTATCAGCGAGCCATCTTGTGAGGCAGAGTATCGTGCTATGGCGTATACGACATGTGAGTTAATTTGGCTGGCTGCTTTGCTTTCATCATTCAACATTCCAGTCGAGACTGCATCCTTGTATTGTGGTAACCAGGCTGCCATACACTTGACTATCAACCAGGTTTTTCATGAACGTACCAAGCACATTGAAGTAGACTGTCATTTTGTTCAACAAAAGGTTACCTCTGGTCTTTTGAAGCTTCTTCATGTTCATTCCTCTCATCAGCTAGCTGACATCTTCACTAAGACTTTACGATCTTCGGCTTATAAATCGTTTATCAGCAAGTTGGGTCTTATTGACGCAGCTCCAGCTTGAAATGGGTATGGTAGTAGCTTAATAATGTTAACTAAGAAGTCAGTTAGATCGGTTAGTTTGTTATTCTTATTTGTATATAAACAATATGTAATTGTGTTATTCAAGATCAATACAATTCATTCACATTACTTCATTTTTTTCTTCCTGGTTCAAGCTCCACGCAAAGGTTTTCTTGCTGTTATATTGATGGTAATATGACAATGACAATCTATTAGAATTCTTGTCCAAAAATTTAAGAGAAAAATGTCATTAATTTAGAATTTTAACTCATATTTTTATTTAACATAATGACAAAATTATTCTTTAATGTTTGTGTAAATGGTTGTTTTGGTTTCTATTTTTTGAAACATTTTAATTCTCAATGTTTTAATTTTTGATCAAAATATTTATATTTGAAAGAAATTGTTAATTGACTAACGGTTAACACATATTGCTGACATGACATTTTACATGTGCTTAATTGTTGACTTGACACATATCACACCATCACTTTGAGTGATATGTCTTATGTCACGTCATCATTTTAGTAACATGACACATATCACATAAACAATTAAGCACGTTTGAAAATGTCATGTGTTGACTATTAGTCAACTAATGGTTTCCTTTTAATATGAAGTATTTTAACTAAAATTAAATTGTTGGAACTAAAATACTCGAAGAAAAAAAATATGGACCAAAAATACTATTTATACAAACAATAGGGGTAATTTTATCATTTTAGCTTCTTAATTTATTAAGTTATCTTTCGTTTCTATTGATTGGTCATATTTTACCTCGTTGATTTGATATTGATACTTAATATATTTAAGGGTAAAGTATAGTAATAGTCATTGAATTTTTCTAAAGTTTTTATTTAGGTCCTCCAACTTTTAAAACTTGCAATACAGTCCTCCAACATTTAGTCCATTTGTAATATGGTCCCCAACATTTAGTCTGTTTGTAATATAGTCCTCGATTGTTTGACGTTGTTACACTGCCGTTAGTATGTTTGCAATATGGTCACTTAACTTTTCAGGCGCTTGCATTTAGGTCCCCCAACTTTTAAAAACTTGCAACATAATCCTAAATTTCATTCTAAACCCCAAATTCCTTTTTCGATCTCGAATTTCCTTTTTCGCTTCTCTCTTCTCATTTCCAGCGTAACTTTTCAATCGGGAATGCATAAGAAATTCTAATCTAACTTTGAATTATGTGGAGGTGTTGACTTGAATAAGGGTCCATTGAGAGAAGACCCGACCGAGGGACTATCGAGACCATCAACGATTCAAGGTGTAATGTTATATACATATAATCTCAGGTGAAGCATAGATGTTCGATGAAATGCTTGTGAGAAAAAATAGGGTTACAAATGCAGAGTTGACAAATACTACTAAAATGAACTAAGTATCATTGTTGAAAGTCACCAACAAAGCTGGAATTATTTTGTATAAATGGCATATAATAATTTCTTCGTTTAATCCTTGTGCTTAAAGATTTTCCAACAAATGATCAAATATAATGAAATCTAAAACAACGCATTCACTTCTCGTTTGATTTTTGTTCTTCAATTTTCCGTCATGTAAAATTGTAAACCCAAGCAATGCTCTGTCTTTCAGCTTTTTATTTACAAAGAAAAAAAATGGAGGAAGAATTGTTGGAACGCAATATTGATTGCTTTTATTTCTTAGCCTCTCCCCTCACTTGCAAGAAGGTATTTATTTTCTCTTTTGGGCTATCCGGAAGTAAGCTTTTTCTCTTTCGTACTTTCCCATTTTCAGCTCGCATTGTGTATTTTTTTTTTAAATTTTTATGTTTCTGGAACTGCATGTCAATGATCTGGATATTCAGTGTTAGTTTTGAACCAAAACCATCTAATTTTCTTAATCAAAACTTTTAATACTCCTTATGAAATATATTTAGTGCATCAAAATAGAAGTGAAATAGGGTCCTAGGCTAATTTTTTTGATCATCTTGTTTGGTTTTTCTTTAAATTAGGGAATTGGTTTCGAGTATCGACATAGTGAAATCGTCAGGCTCAATCCGATATATTATAAACGAATTAATTTTTTTACATGTTTTGAAAATTTTATAGTTGAATTGTATTGAATTATAGCTTTAGAATACAATTATGCATGCACGCAACTCGAAAGGTATCATGACAGGGTAGTATATTTGGTCCAACTACTTGACCCTGTCATGATGCCTTTCGAGTTGCAAAAGAGACTGAGAGGTGAATGCGCTGTTTGAGATTTCATTATATTTGATCATCTGTTGGAAAATCTTTAAGCACAAGGATTAAACGAAGAAATTATTATATGTCATTTATACAAAATAATTCTAGCTTTGTTGGTGACTTTCAACAACTATACTTAGTTCATCTTAGTAGTATTTGTTAACTCTTCATTTCTAACCCCATTTTTTTCTCACAAGCATTTCATCGAACATCTATACTTCACCTGAGATGACATGTATCTAACATTACACCTTGAATCGTTGATGGTCCTGATAGTCACTTGGTCGGTTATTCTCTCAATGAACCCTTATTCAAGGCAACACCTCCACATAATTCAAAGTTAGATTGGAATTTCTCATGCATCCTCGACTGAAAAGTTACGCTGGAAATGAGAAGAGAGAAGCGAAAAAGGAAATTCGAGATCGAAAAGAAATTTGGGATTTATAATGAAATTTAGGACTGTGTTGCAAGTTTTAAAAGTTGGTGGACCTAAATGCAAGCGCCTGAAAAGTTCAGTGACCATATTACAAATTTACTAACGGTAGTGTAACGTCGCCAAACAACCGGGGACCATATTGCAAATAGAATAAATGTTAGGGGACCATATTACAAATAAACTAAATGTTGGAGGACTATATTGTAAGTTTTAAAAGTTAGAAGATCTAAATGAAAGCTTTAGAAAAGTTCAGTGACCATTACTATACCCTATATTTAATTAATTTACCTCTGATTATATTTAATGATTTTAAATGATTTAGTTTATTTTGAGATAAATATACAATTAATCGATTTAAATATTTTTAATGTAATCATTTTATATATAGAATTTTATTCTAACGATCAAAGATAGAATGGGAAAATAGGGATGGGTTGAAGGAAAAAGGTGGGGCTAAAATTTTAAGATTTGTATATATTTTAGATATTTTCTATTAAAACTTGTTTTTGTCCTCATAATATTTTAAAATTAATCTTATTCTTAAAATTTTATAAATCCGCTTCCTCTAATATAAAATTCTGTTTTTGTCCATGCGAAAAGATATTAGAAGAGAAACATATTTTTAATTTTTTTAATTTAAATAATTTATATATTTTTATTCATAATTTAATTTGTATCTTTGAAATTATGAATAGAATTTGATAATGTGAATATAATAAGATGACGTTACGAATAAAATAAGTTGTGTTAAAAGGGTTATTATGATTAGAGACTTAAATAGCGGAAAACCACACATAATAGCGCTTGTTATATAGTGGTAGAGGTGTCGTCTGTTATAGTTATTGTATGACCGTGATACTTGCAATATTTAATAGGGCTCACTATCTCTGCAACCGCGATAAACGCAATGCAATCGAAAATGCGACCGTAACTGCAATTTAAATCTTTGATTATAGTAATCTTTTGTAATGTATAAACTAAATTAATCAATTAATGAATTAGATATCGATAAGTGTACTGAAAAATATATATTTGAGTTTGATTGTTTATCCCCGTTAAGAGGAAAAGTTGGGAATCAGACAGAAAACAATTCAAATGGGATAAAAAGTTTTCTTTTGCTTCTTGATATGCAGTGAAGAGCAGCTGTTGTATGATGTACGTGTTTGTTGAAATGAATCGTCTATAATCCTTGCTCACGCTTAAATATAAGATAGCCGGCCAACACAAGGTGTGGATGAATGGATGGATGAATAGCATTTTTTCTCGCAACGAATTTAAATGCTTATTGAAGGCGGCCTTGCAGTGCGGTACCATGGGCGGTGCCTCAACTTTTTGACCAAGTCAAACTGCTCTACAAGCATAGCTTCAAAGTAAAATCATAATCCTTGACACTGGGCCACTTAGATCTTATAAGTTCAGATGACTAACCTGAAATTTAACAATGAATGTCCACCAATGCATGCATGGTGGCGACTCTGATGCTTTTCCAGCTTTTCACTACCCAAGTCTCATTCAAACTGATGCAAAACCTTGTTATCAATCAAAACCAGGGTAAGTAATCAATGGCAAATTATGTGTTTGACAATATCACATTTCTTAATCATTATCAATCGTAATCGTTTGGTAATTTCAAAATGCATGATTGTTCGCTATCTGGAATGAATGCATCTTCTAATAATGGTGCTACCAAGAGCCCCACAGGCCACACATTTGACGGCTAAATTAGCCCGCTGTTACTGTTAGATAAAAATATTATAACTACGTGCAAACAGACAAAGGGAAAAGCTCCAAATGTTGATTGGCTCACCAGTAGGCTCAACTTGATAACATAACAGATGGATGAACATTGTTAGCTCTTAGACACTGATTTGAACATCGGAAGTTATTCAAAGATGCCATAGCCAATGGGGCCCTTAATTTGCAGAGGTTCCTTTTGAAGGAAAGATGGATAAGGTAAATGAGAAACCTTTCCCTTGCTTTCACGTTAGAATCAAACCCAGATAGAGAAAACCCTTGGAGAAATGATGGGAAAATGGCTTTTCTTTTTCTCAAAACTGTGAACAGATAAATGCATTGTAAAGACTTGAGGGGGGGGGGGGGGGGAACACTGTAATTGACATAGAAATTTCACTTTTTTTTTTACTGATTCCAAATAGGAGATTTAATAACAATTGGAGCAGGAAAACATTTCATTACAACAGTGATTGAAAGAGAGGTAACAATGGGTGTTGTCCTCAATTTCCCCCACAAAGGGAGATGTAGACTACATGAAAATGGACCCAGGCGTTCCACTATGACAGCGATCCGCCCCGAATAGTAACAGTTCAACGCATAACACCCTCTCTTTTACCTTTCCTTTTTTTCTAACGTCCGACTTACCATGATTAGGGATGTCAAAAAAACTCGAACCGACGGGAAAAATCAAAAATCGAATTAAACGGGTCGGGATCGGGGATGATAAACGGGGACGGGACGGGAACGGGTTTGATAATCCCTGCCCCGATTACCCGATTACCCGCCCCGATACTCGACCCGATAAATATTAAAAATAATTATATATATATATATATATATAATATTAATAAATTTAATTTAAATAAAATATATATATTTAATTTAAATATATATATATATATACCCGGCCCGATTCCCGGCCCAATACCGACCCAATACCCGACCCAATACCCGTTTAAATAACTGTTTATGCTAAACGGGGATACCCGTTTCCCCGCGGTTTTCCCCGATTACCCGACGGGGATCCCCGTTTAAATCCCCGCAGTTTTTTAAACGGGGACGGGTACCGGTTTTTTAAACGAGGACAGAGACGGGAGACTAATACCCGGCCCGAACCCGGCCCGTTGCCATCCCTAACCACGACCTTAACATAAGTAGCTTTTTCGATTATGCAACCTTAGTTGTAAAAAGAGAGCTTGTTCCATTTATAAATCAAATAACTGTGTAAAGTATGTATTCATTATCAATTAATTAAAAAAATTAAACAAATATTATCTTATGATCACCTCATATTAATCAAAATTAACATAAGAAGTTTCGCATTTAAACACAATACATTTTCCCCTATCTTTAGCTTTTAATTTCTCCCCACACAAAGGAGCAAAAGCAATTCTTTGTCCATTACAATTTTGATTGCAAGCTCCAAAGTCTAGCACAAACAGAACAATTCCATCCTACAACATACCCCACCAACTATAATCCATTCCATATGAAACTTTTTTTCAACATCATTTATCCTTTTGGGGTTCATTTCAAGGCATCGGAAAAGAGAGCGATATAATCAGCATGAATGTGCTTTCTTTTCCTTGTCCACATTATGAGTGTTCTTTTAAGTAAACTTTGAATCAAATTGCTCGAATTGAAGTGCTTAAAATATGTACACCAGAGCTAATTCATACCTCAAAGCCCTTATATGAATCATTGTTCATTCTTGGAAGGTTTCAAGAACCAATTATGGCAGGACCTTTTAACTTGTCATTGGATTGTCCTTGTGAGCTTGCACTTTGAAATAAAGATGGTGTCTGTATAATTTAGACTACATAGCTTCAAGAGCTCCGAAGACTTTTGCTTCAGGACGGGATTGCAACCGCTCTGAATCATTAGAAGCAGCTTTGCTGCTAAACCGGCTTCTACTGCAACTGAGGAGCATTCCTCAGGGGCAAGTTTACATACAGACCACAGAATTGACAATGCGTATTGAGTACAGCTTTCTGAAACCCTCATCAAAAGTCTCACCATGTTCGGAATTGAGTTCCCGCAATCCTTCAATGCCTCTTTGCCTTCCGGAAGAGAAGATAATGCGTCCAATATGAAAAGGGCTAATTCCAAGCAATCAGGCTCCAAAGTAGGCAACAATTCAACCAATTGAGGAACGGCTCCAATACTCACAATCAAACTCATGACTTGTTTATGTAAGCATATAGATCTGAGCAAGCTAAGTCCGGGCAAGATTCCATTCGAGTGCTTCTTATCCTTCACTAAGCGCATTAGACCGACCAATAGCCGATGGCTGGATATGCTCTCCGAGCGAAATTCCTTCTCCTCCATTAGCTTCTCTATTAATCGAGTACAATTGATCTTAGTCTCCACTGACCCTTCATTCAGCATATCTACCATCAATGAAATCTTTGTTGGCTGCATCAAATTGGTTTTGGACTCTGAATCAAGCTCCAAATTGACAAGAATGGCAATTGCTTCGGAACCAACAGCATGGGACGTAAATGGACCTAACAATGATGAAATTAGAGCAACTCCACCTTCATCAACCACCGTCTTGATTGCAGTAGCATGCACTGCCACAACTTGCTTCAACTCCTTCAAGGCTTGAATCCTGGCTTGACCCTTAGCCTTCTTCAATGTCTGAAGAAGCTCACATACTCTTTCTTGTACATCCTCGGATTTCTTCTTCATACGCGAGTACTTCTGCGAAAACCAAGTGCAAATCAAATGGTAAAGGGTTCTATTTGGAGTTATAGAATCATCCCAAAGTTCTTGCATTGTAGTGGGGCAAGTATAATGCCCCAAATTGAACCATTTGAGAATGTTGGACCTCTCATAGGTTTGGCCAGTGCAAAGAGTAACAGGGTCTTGCATTGGCTCAAGAGAGATTGGACAAATAAACACAGAAGGTATCTCAGGTAAATCAAGCTCCTCAATCATTTTCTTCAGATCCAATTTCTCACCAACGGCAGCACCAATGACTCCACCGCCAACACCACCACCCAAAACCCCATCTTTAACAGCAGTGTCCAGATCTAGAACTTGCCCATCACCACTACCATCAAATCCAGCAACAACAACCCCGTCCCTCTTTGAGGGTTGAAACATAGGCATCTTTGAAACCCACCCTTTTTTTCTTCAAAATATTAAAAACACTAAAGCAACACTGATTCTCAAGGGACCAAAAAAGAAAGATTTTTTTAAAACCCCTCCACCACTACCCCAAAAGAAGCTCTAAATTCACTTCGCTTGCAAGCAGCCTTCAACCTACATTACGAAAAAGGAGCGAAACTTGGTGTCTTTCCACTCAACTCTTCTCTCATTGACAAATCATAAAGCAAAAAAAAAAAAACCTCTTTTTTTTATTCTTCACCCCCTACAAGCTCACACATACGTATGCCCCTTTCCCTTTGCTTTATCCTGATCTCTTTTCTATGGTCAAAAGTTCCTCATTTTACACTCATCATAATGACAATAATATCACTAATAAACACACAACAACCAAGCTCCCATCTTCCACTTATTCTACAAGCTTCAGGAAAGAGAAAAAAAAGGTTTGCTGGAAATCATCAAGTCCCCAAAACAGCAAAAATAAGTAAGGCAAGAAAAGAAAGATACTACTTAAGAAAGCAGTCAAAGATCAACAGTTAAAAATAGTAAAAAAGCTAATCAAATAGCCTCTTTTCCCCTAAACCCAACCAAATATGGTACAGAAATTTAGGGAAAATGAAAAGAAAAAACACTCAGATAGAAAAACACGAAAATATTTCACTATTCAGTGAAGATTATTAAGAAAATGAAGCTATTGTCAAAAGATGCCTTACCAGAAAATAGAGAGAAAAAGAAGAGAGATGTAGAATAACAGAGAAAAGCCATGCCCTGCAAAGGCTTCCCCTACTGCTCTTCTTTTGGGGCAGTAGTTTGATTGATAAAAAATTAAATTTTAAAAAATTAAGAAAATTTATTAAAATTAATTATAAACGGGATTATTTTAAAAATCAATGCATTATTTTCATTTTCTTTGGATGAAGGAAATGGATATCCCCCCTAAATCTTTTACCATAGTAAAAAAAATTACCAAGTTAGCGGTAATTAAGCCACCCGACCCGCAAACCACACGTGCAGTCATATCTGTTTTTTTGCCGTAATCTTCCCGCTTTACCTTTAAGTACTTTTTTAATTTAACAGTTAATAAAGGTGTTAATTTCCCTGAGAAAATTTTCCCAATTTCTAATATTTGCAAAAGATTTTTGAAAAACCGGAAAATGGATGAAATATAATGCTTGTTCTTTTATCTAAAAGCGAATTTTTAAACTAACTATAGTTCAAATTAACCAATAATACACTGATTTACATTATTCGTTACAATTTGTTTTTATTTAAATAATTATAAGCAAAATAAAAAATGTTTAAATACATAAAATCTAAGTGCTTAGTTTTGGTATTTTCAGCTAAAGAACTTTGGCCTCGTGGGGGCCATTATGGCCAACTTGCCAACTTTTTTATTAGTGTTTTGTATTGTTATGTGTTTATTTTAGGTAAAGTGCCAGCAAAGCGTTTGACCGTGACAGTGTTTGCTTTGACTGCACGCCTCGGTCTTTTCGTTGACTGTTCTTGCCCCACTTCCAGATCTAACCAATAACACCCTGCCACGTACATTACGGGAGCCCTGTCCTCCAGCTCCCTTCTCCGTTTTATGTAATTTTAAATCTTTAATATTGGTTAATTAAATTTATATAAATATTTAGGTTTGTATTATTTCGAGTTATAAAAAAATCAATTATTCGAGAATTTATTTAATGTATGAATTACTTTGAATCATATATCACAAAATTCAAAGTTTTTATATTTTTAGTGATATATTTATAATTTAATCATTAAAATTATTATAATTGAATTATTTTATGATTTAACATGTAAATAAATATTTGAGTAAACTACGCCATTGGTCACTCATGTTTGGAGTAGTTTTTTTTTCACCACTAATGTTTAAAAAGATACAAATCGATCACTAACGTTATCGTTTGTTACAAAATGGTCACTCGACGTTAACAGCCGTTAATAGGCGTGACGGAAAACACAGCTGGACCGTTATATGCTGACATGGATTGTTGACCGCCACAGCTAGACCATTTTGACCGACTCTTCTTCTTCTTCAACCTAACCCTATCTTCTTCCTCAACCCAACCCCATCTTCTTCCTTAACACCATCAGACACACTCCCTTTTATCCCCCAAAAATAACCCTTTCCCTCTCTTGCTTCACCACCACCACCATGATTTCCCTGCTTGATTAGGTTACTCCTGATAAGAAAAGAATCTGATTAACAGGAAAAAGAAAAAGAAAGAATATTAGTCAAACGTATGAAAATACAAGTTATACAAAGTGGACACAAGGTAATAGAAGTTATGCAAAAATAAATACTTTCATATATCACCAGAAAAACCATCAACTTACATGGCCAAATCACCATTAAATTACCCAGTTTCTTTAAAAGCATTATCCCCTTCTTCTGTGACCTTCCATGGATGCTCAAAGGCTTCAATTTTTAGCTCTAACTTTCCTTTCACTCCTTTACTTAACTAAATCTTTCGTCCCTAAAAATAACTTCCTCCTCAACTGTGGATCAAATGCCAATGCTTCCCTTTATAATCGTGTCTTCATATCTGATTCAGTGAAACCCAGTTCAGTTTCCCTCTCGGCTGAGCGATCCGTTTCACTCACTGACAGAAACCCATCTTCGAGTTCACCCATTTTATATCGCACGGCCCGGGTTTCACCTCCGAGTCGAGCTACGAGTTCGACATCAAGCAGAACGGGAATGGGACTCACTTGGTACGCCCCCATTTCTCTCCATTTATAGCTCAAAATTTCAACTTGGCTTCTGCGAAATTCGATGTTTTGGCTAATGCCTTCTTGTTACTGCGTGGTTTTAGTGCTTACAATATTGTGCTAAAAGAGTTTTTGCTGAGAATTGATGGTGAAGTTCTTGAAATCATGTTTAGTCCTCTGGGTGATTCTAGGTTTGCATTTCTGGGTTATTCGTGTGAGTGTTGGACCTTCAGATTTGAGCACTCCTTCGAAAATTAATGCGATTCTAAATGGGGCTTAGATCATGAAGTTGGTGAATCCTATAGGTTTGCAAGCTAAGTCTAATAAGAAAAACATTTGGATTTTGGTGGGTTTTATTGTTGGTGGCTTTGTTATCTGTTGTTTGGATGTGGTTGCAGTTCTGCTAATGTTTAAGTGCAAGAAGAAGAAATCGAAATCGTCAAGACGTGTAGAAAGTGCTGGTTGGACACTGCTACGTATTTATGGGGGCAGTTCGTATAGTAGAATGTCTAAAGGGACTGTTATTTTATCTCAAGGTCCCAACAGTAAAATGTCTAAAGTTATGCAAAGCAGGGAAATCATGATGGTGGTGTTGAGGCAAGGGAGGGAAATGGTTGTTTTTGGGGGATAAAAGGGAGTGTGTCTTGCAAGGTGTGTGCGCAAAATGGTGTTAAGGAAGAAGACGAGGTTGGGTTGAGGAAGAAGATGGGGTTTAGGAAGAAGATGGGGTTGGGTTGAAGAAGAAGAAGAGTCGGTCAAAATGGTCTAGTTGTGGCGGTCAACAATCCATGTCAGTATATAACGGTCCAGCTATGTTTTTCGTCACGCTTATTAACGACTGTTAACATCAGGTGACCATTTTGTAACAAACGATAACGTTAGTGATCGATTTGTAAATTTTTAAACATAAGTGGTGAAAACGAAAACTACTCCAAACATGAGTGACCACTGGCGTAGTTGACCCTAAATATTTTATGTAAATTAACTATCTCATTATAATATAATAGTAAAAGAAAATAATTATAAATAATCTAAGTTTAACAAATTGAAGAGCAAGTATATATGTTCGGTTTACTCATATTTATTCTCTCATATTCGTCTAGGTCATAGACTTTATACCCATTAAGATTATTCTCATTCCATCCCTTTAAATCTCTCTTTCCTTTCCCTTCTAAGTAAGATTAGATTTAATTTTTTTGAAAAATAATAATAATAACCAACTGAATCGATGCATATAATCAAATTCAAATTGATTAAACCTTTAACCTTAAATCCTAATATCCATATACTTACTTCCTTTAACCAAAATTTTGACTAGACTTATATACAACAATATCAACTTGCTCTACTCTTAAAACCTTCAAGTTGAAAATGAATGTTGTAGGTTAAATAGAAAATTATAATTATAATTTACAAGTTATAAATTTAATTATATTTTAAAATTTTATATCTAATTTAACATCAAATTATTTTTTAATTATTTATTTGAGTCAATTCTAGGTTAGGTTAATTTTACGATTAAATTATATGAGTTGAAACTATTAACTTATTGTGATTAAATCAAATATGATTAAGTTTGATTTAAGTCAATCAAATCAAATGTTCATATACCTATCAAAGTTTATAAATAAATGTATACTATCATATCATATATGGTGTGTAATTAGGGTTTGAAAATCGGGTAGTGTTTAGCCAGGATTTCAAAGAGTTAGTTGGTAGTGGGTGCTGAAAATTATTTTTTTAAAGGAATATAATGGATTTAGGTTTACATTGAATTATAATAAAGATGTATTAAAAGATTTGAGTTGTTTCAAAACTTGAAGGATGAGGTTGAAATTAATTAGATTAATTGCTTATTAAGGATGGACAGGTATTTTGATTTGGATTCATATGCTTTGTGGTTGTATATTAAAGATGGAGGGTGAGAAATCCCAGATTTAATTCAATGACTTTATCCGACAAATAATCAAGTGGGGTGAAATCAAGAAAGGGGTTTAAACTGAGTTTTAAATATAAGTTTTCATGAACCTAAAAACATTAGAGAATCACATGAGCATATGCTACCTATATAGACTGTCACATGACCCCAAAAAATGTTTTTTTCCCCAGCAGTAATCAGCTTTATATATATAATATTAATGTATGTATGTGAAGTGTATTAATTAAAATCAAATCATAATCATAACTTTTTAGGAGCTATTTGTTTTCCTATTGCCAAAATGAAGACAGAAGCCCATACAATTATGGGTAATGCCCATACACACTTGAAACCAGAAGTTTATATTAAGACAAGCCTGGTGAGTTTGAAGAAAATGACCTGGAGGTTATGACTAATGCTATCCCAAGAAGCAGGAGCCATGCTCTTACAAACATAAAAGGTGCTTTAAATTTGTGAGGAAAAAGGTACCGAAGAGGCTTCTGGATATTGTGGGTGAACCCTAAATATTTTATTTTATAAAAAAATATTAGTGTTTTGGTATGTGAAATCAGAAATCAGGTTTAGGAGTTAGTTACGCGTAAGGAATGATTAATACCCACAACATCCAAAAATTGATACTTACTCGATTACTCTATGTTTTAAAATTGGAAATTTTGAGTTTGACATTTTATTTAATTTAAAATTTACTATGTATGCAAATTTTAAAGGATGTCAATTTATCAGGACCATTAATGAATACCCAGAGCACAAGCAAAAGTTTTGATAAAATAAAATATTGATTTACTTCGGAAATCAACATTATCCACCCCTGGATATAATGCAGATGATACACTATTAGTCTCATGATACCTTTTTTTTTTTTTTTTTGAAAGATTCATGGATTTCATTCATTCAAATACCAATAGCATCCAAATACAAGATTCTTAATACATCAGGTTCAACGAAAAAGAACCATAATTGGTTTAGCATCGATATAGCCCTAGAAGCTAGCATGTGTGCCACTCTGTTAGCATTGCGAGGACTATAGCAAAACTTGAAATTTGGATGTGTTGCCAACCTTCGTGAACCTCATTTAGAAGCATGCCAACCACCGAAATGTCTTCTCTGCGATTATTCAAACGGTTAACTATCTCGATTGCGTCTCCTTAGATGGTGACTTAATCCCATTCGTTTTCGATTGCAAATCTAACGGCATGGACGAAGGCTACCGCTTCAGCTGATTCGGCTGTTTGGGGAGCGTCCAGTTTACGAGCATGTCTTTCAATCACCATTCTGTGGTAGTCTCGAGCAACAAAGCCTAGCGTTGCCACTCTTGTGTTGTCAAAGAAAGCTCCATCCACGTTAATTTTGACCTTGCCTATCTCTGGGTGACACCACTGAGCGTTAATAGGTGGTAGATGATTCAGATTATAGTGGTTTGAAAACTTTGTCACTGTTGTGATGCTTGCTACCATCTCCTACGTTTTGCACACAACTTCACGATCGACTTGGAGTTCTTCATCATGGACCCAAATATTCCTCCTATTCCAAAGGTTCCAAAGAAGAATGACCATCCGAGCAAATCCCACTCTGTCCAGCAAGTTGCTTGCGTGTTCGAGTCATTCTTTGCAGGAATCTGTTTGCATGCTAACAATCGAATGGTTAAACCCAGAAAGGGTGAGGATAGACCTTGATTTGGGGTAGTTTTTGAGGACATGGATTGTTGTTTCATCTTCCAATTGGCACATGGGACAAGTGGCTATTCCAATGGAAGAAGCAACGAGTTTTTTCCCATAGGCAGTGCATCATAGCACGTTCTCCACCAGAAAATCTTCACTTTAGGAGAGATGGGAAGCTTGGCAAGCGTTCTCCAGATTTTGGATCTATCCCTACTCGTGCCTGCTTTCATAAGGAGCCAACTATACCCAAATTTTGCTGTGTAGCAGCCGGTGTTATGGTGCTCCCAAATAATACAGTCCTTAGTTGGAGAGATGAGAGTTCCAAGGATAGCTCGGGCGTCATCCCGAGAGAAAACATGCAAAACTTTAGCAGTGTCCCAACGTAGAAATCCTGGAATCATGAAATCCCTACATTTGTATGGGGAGATTGGGTTGTCAAAGTAATCTGTTACAAGTGATGTAGGTTTAGAACTCCCCCTTATCATAAAAAACTTTTGCCTCACTTTCAAATCCAATTCTCTTAAATAAACCTTTTTGAGAGCTTCTTTGGCCTTGAAGATACTTGACCACGTAAAAGAAGGGTTATATCCAATTGTTGCATCCAAGAACTCCGAATTGGGGAAGTATTTGGCTTTAACTCGAAAGGTAAGAGATTCAGGTTTGTGGATGAACCGCCAAATTTGGTTCCCCAGCAGCGCAATATTGAATTTCTTGGGGTCCCTAAATCCCATACCGCCATCTCTTTTGGCTTTGCAAAGCTTTTCCCAAGCAATTAACATTGCCTTATTTCTAAATCGTAATATGCAATCAGACAACCGATTATTAAACCTAATTACACTAGGTGAATTAATTAAGGCTTCTTTCTAACAAAAGTGTCAAATTATGATTTTTAAAGAATCTAAATGATCAAACCTTAAAATATAGGCTCTAATATTAATTTTAATAAATTTTAGCAAATTATTGGTTCGAATAACTAAAATGGAGGCATAAATATGAGGGTTAAATCAGAAATTCTCTTAAATTAAAGGACTATATTAAAATTAAACCTAAAATGAAGGCTCTAATATTAATCCTAGTCAAATTTAGCAATTTATTGGATCGAATAACCAAAATGAAACATCGTATTGTAAAACCCTACAATGAAGGAATTGAGACCCCCAAAAGTTCTAACTCTTCTGACCCGTTCGACTTCTCGACATCTCCACTTTCGGTGAGGATCTCAAGTGACGACTAAGGTAACAAACACTCTCCCTTTCTTCTTATTCTCTGTTTCGCTTTGAAAATCAAAAGAAAGGGTTAATAGAAAATTGAAATAAACCTTAAAAATGTTTGAGTTTATTGCTTATGTTTTTTTCTTTGTTTATACTTCTTTTTGGTTTCTTACGAATGGGAAAGACCCCTTTACAAATACTCTTTTGGGGTTTATAAACACTCCAGATTGCATTTACAAAATAATAAAAAATCATTTTTACAACTTGAATTTTTGTCTTATTTGTGCTTGTGTGCTTGAATTTTTACAACTTGGGACCATTGTTGGGTTCTCACGAGTGATCTACTGGCGTGTTGTCTGGCAGCTGTAATACGAGGAGTTATAGTCGAAGGTGGCGGTTGTAGCAAAGAAAATCTTAGGGTTTCTGATAATTTTCTTTAGGGTTTGGGGACTTGGACTGTCGATCATTTGAGTTTTGGGTAGTTGTAAATGGATTAAGGTATTGGGTTTGATTTGTAAAAGGGCTTTTGTTTGCCTTTGTACTTGGTTTGTGTTTGAATTGTTCTTGTAATTAACTTTAATTTGACATTTAAATTTGGGTATGAGCATATATATATTTTTAATTTTAGTCACATAATTTTTAGGATTCACATGTGCATGTATATTTTATTTTAAACGTACTTTTAACTTCCAATCATTTAACCACCCCTTCAAAATTTAATTTTATACGTATCTTCCATTGAAAGCAGTCCATTCGCATCCTCCATGGAACACTTGATGAGCCCTTGAAATTCTTTAATCCAACTTAACTTAATAATGAACCCAACTTTTGAATATTAATGAGCTTGAACAATGATTTAATCTATTCGTGCGATCCGAATTATTCTAACTGCTTCGTTTAGAGATTTTTGGACAAAATTAGGATATTACAATTATCTCTCTATTCATTATTGTAGAAACAAGATCACGACAAAGACTAATAATGACTTAATTTTGTTTGATTTGATTGTAACTCCATTTTATAGCACCAATGTCCCTATTCAATTTTCTATTGATTTATCCCTCCATCTTTCGACTGAATTATATGCCCCATCTGTGCTTGAAACAATGGTTGTCCCTTGTTCCCATATGTAATGGGGTAAGGGGAGGTAAGATAGTAGGTTGCCCCCAACACTAGGTTGAGAGTAGCTTCCGTAGGAGACCTCCAAATTATGAAACTCCCTCCATAGGACTCGATCTCACGACCTCAAGATT
The DNA here is from genome assembly GCF_006381635.1 of Hibiscus syriacus. NCBI lineage: Eukaryota > Viridiplantae > Streptophyta > Magnoliopsida > Malvales > Malvaceae > Hibiscus > Hibiscus syriacus. The sequence continues at coordinate 2,483,724 of NW_024062978.1, read as the reverse complement.
AAGAACCTTGTGCTTGAAAATATTCTCATTTTGTTTGCCTCAATCCCATATTTTTTGTTCTACTAAAAGGCACAATTATCATTAATTAGTACCTTTGAGAATTTATTTTTATTTATTATTTTTTTAGAAATGATGTTGTCTCATGTGTGACTGAAAATGATATTTTTATCTCAAAGGATATGAAATTCGACTTTCAAAGGAAGCGATTTTAAGGAAAGTCCCAAAAAATTGTTCTGAATGAGGAAAAAATTTGTTTTAAGAGAAACAATCTCAAGCGAGATAAAATTTTCTTTTTTGAATGAAATGATCTTGAAGTTTATGTTTCTAGGGAAACTATCTTGAGTGAGATAAAATTTTGTTTCAAGAGAAAAAATCTCATGTGAGATAATTTTTTTTAAGTGGAATGATCTTAAAGTTTATGTTCTGAGGGGAACTATCTCGAGCTAGATAAAATTTTGTTTCAAGGGGAATGATCTCAAGTGAGATAAAATTTATTTTAAGAAAAACAATCTCAAGTGGGATAAGATTTCTTTTGAGTGAAATGATCTTAAAGTTTGTGTTTCAAGGGTAACTGTCTCAAGTGAGATGAAATTTTGTTTCAAATAAAAACAATCTCAAACATGATAATATTTTCTTTTTTTAAGTAAAATGATCTTGAAGTTTGAGTTTCGAGGGAAACTATCTCGAGTGAGATAAAATTTTGTTTCAGGTAAAACAATCTCAAGTGAGATGAAATTTGTTTTAAGAAAAAAAAATTTAAGCAAGATAATTTTTTTGAGTGAAACGATCTTAAAATTTGTGTTTAAAGGGAAACTGTCTCAAGTGAGATGGAATTTTGTTTTAAAAAAACTAATATCATGTGAGATAAGATTTCTTTTGAGTGAAATGATATTAAAGTTTGTGTTTCAAGGGAAACTGTCTCGAGTGAGACGTAATTTGTTTCAAGGGAAACTATCTCAAAGGAAATAAAATATTTATTTCGAATAAAACAATCTCAAAGTTAAACAAATGATTTGTTATTCTACTTGAAGATGTCGAATTTAAAGATGACATTGTTCCTTCTTATTGAAAATATCTAGTTATCCTTGAATGATTTACTCATTATGTTCTTTCTTGATTGCGCTCCTATATCTTTAAAGTCTCATCATTCTGATTAAATAGCTATAGTAAACTTGTACATGTGTGAATGCAATTATCTTGAATGTTTTTATGAATGTCAAGATGAAATTAATCTTTCGTTTTTAACCCTTTAATAAATTTTTTTTTTGAATTTATCCTCATGAGAGGAGAAAATATTCTTAAGAAAGTCAGGATTTCACAAGAAATTCTAAATTCATCCTCACATAAGGGGAATTCAAAGATCTTATGTTACACATGATGATGGATGTTTAATGAAAAGATGCAAAATCATGTATGTGCATGTTGATGCATGTTTTTTTTATTAATGGTGATGAAAAGATACATCAACAGTCTTGATTCTCTTCTTGATTTATTTGTCTTCATTACTTGATCACACCAAGGTGTACCCCTATAATTATTTGCAACTAAATGTTCCTTTTACCCCGTAAGCATTGCTCCTAACACTCAACTTTTTTCCTCAATTTCTGATTTTGGGCTTTTAAGTCTGACAGACCTCTATTAAATTTCTAACGTACATTTTCAGGGAAATTATTTTGTTTGAAAGTATTTTTCTTCATTTAAAAATTTGTTGAATAAACAAAATAATGCCCCTTTTTAGATTCACAATTGAAGCAAATCACAAAACATGAGTTCACGGAATATCAAAAGAATCAAATGCTCTTTTAATTTTTCAAAGTAATAACTCTTTGACAAGTTTTAGGATTGATGGGCTGATTTTGGGTTAGCTCCCTAAATTTTTTATGGGTTCGTTCATTGAGTTATCCTTCTTCTTGGTCTTTGTGACTATGGCATGCCCCTCATTCTCGACTTTGCCTTCTAATCGGATGTGAAAAAATTGACACAACTAGAATAATCAATTAGTAGGCATTTTAGAATATTTCTATTTCAATTCTCTAAAATCGTCCATTTGTTCAAGCTTCATAAACTCCTTTAGTAGAGGCAATGCAGAAATATTGATCTAAAAATAGAATTCCTTAGTGCTTGTATGAAGTTGACTTCAATAGTGTTTCTCAACTCCCTTAGTTCATTTTCACCAAAACTCCTTATTAATTCAAACTTTAAACTTTGTTGTTTCCTTGGATTTTATTAAATTTAATTCCATTTGTCTTTATTTGGCATAGCTGAAGGATTCATGTCATCACAAAATCTTCGACTTGACAACCATGATAGAGCAAACACTGAATTATCAAGTGTCTGATTAATGTCATGGTTTGAATATAACATATTCATAAAACCAGGGTTTTTGAGTTACCTTTATAACTAATTGCTTTAGCAAAATAGCTCAATTTTATTACACTTACCTTAGGATGACACTACATTAATTTCCTAGGTATTCAGATTTAAGATTTTTTAAGATCATTAAGAAAAACCTGTTATAGTTTGGGTGTCACCAAAAATTAGAAAATTTCATCTTTAGAGTTCAATTCCCAGGCAACTGACTTAGATTGAATTCATCTACTAAACTATTTCATCTGTGAAGATTATGATCATCTTTAAACGTCCTCAATAGAAGCATAATCTAACCAGATTTGCCATATCATACAAAAGAGATGTCATACAAAACAAATTTAATAAAAATACTAAAAACATCTTTCGTATGTTTTCGTATTTTTACTTATTTTTGTTAATTTTTTCTTGAATTCATTTTCTAATTTTACAATCAAATATATTTTCTTTGAAGTTTTCTATTTTCTAATAAAATAAAAATGAAAATAACTTATATTTTATAAAACCAAACTACCTTAATTTTTTTATGGATTTGATTTTGAATGCTAGATAGAGAAGATGATCCATAATTAAACATTATTAGAAATGAGTTGGATTAAAAAGAAAGAAAGAGATATATAAGGAAATAATTAAACCTTTTGATAAACAAAGACTCGGAGATCATGGTAAGAAATTCATAGTAACCAGTCGTAACATTTTATCTGTTTTCTTTGTATTCTACTCTAGCTGTCCAACAGTTATGGTAATAAAGAAATGCATAGGCAAGAATGGAAGCTTGAGTTGTGCCTGTCTGTAACTGTAGTTATGAAGTTTCCTTATACCATGGATTATTATTATTGCATTAATGATATACACCTTGCCACATACTTTTTTTTCTATAGTTAGACTTGGCAAATAGAGGTAAATAAATACAGAAATCCATTTTGACAGGAAATGGAAAATTTTGAATGCATCCTAATCTTCAACTTTGAAAATTGATTGTTTTTTACAAGTGAATGCTACCGTGTGTAATTTATTTTAAATAAAATCTTTAAATTTATCAAAATACAACACGTCTTAGTTAATAAGTTTTTTTAACGGTCGTTACACTTGGACACTAAAAATAGTAATATTTGTAACATTAGACACATGGATTAGAAAAATCAATTTAAACACTTAAATAGGAAGGATTGTAAAGTTTGAGCACTTATTTTTTTTATATTAAACCTTATTTATATGAATAGAAAAATTAGGTAATAAGTTCAGAATTAAGACTTCAGATTTAGCTTTGTTCTTTTGTTTGAAAAAAGGTTTATCTTTGTTGTTAAGCTGAGGAGGTGCAAAGATGTTGATAAAATATTTGAAGGTTGCATGCTTCTATTGCATGGCGTTTGTAATGATTTGGTGTGGTGCTGCAGTTTCATTTTCAGTGGTCAATTCTCTTCCTGGATTTAATGCAGCACTTCCTTTCAGGCTTGAAACCGGGTAAACTTCTCTGACTCTTCTGCTAATCTTTTCCTTTAATCATTGTACCTCACACATTCTCCGATATGAATATTTTAAATCTGATTCGTAACAGAGATTTCATTTCTTAATCTCATAGCACTGGTCATAACGAGTTAGTTAATTTAATGTGTATCAGATACATGGGGGTGGATGATGTGGAGTTTTTCTACTATTTTATTGAATCTGAAAGCAACCCAGCTGAGGATCCTCTCTTGCTGTGGATCACTGGAGGCCCTGGCTGCTCTAGTCTTTCTGGATTTTTCTTTGAAACAGGTAATCTGTTTGTTCATTTCCTGCCTAGGACATCCTGCAATAAGCGCACTAATATGTGCTACGGTGCTAATTTAGGCCCCTTGCGTTTTAACATGGTGGAGTACAATGGCAGCTTACCTACTTTCTTCCAGAACCAGTATGCATGGACCAAGGTGAAATCTTTTAGGTCTAATTGCTATAAACCATATAGTAATACTCTGCCTCCTATTTCCATTTGCTGATATTTGTTTTGTGAACATCATTGACAACTTTGTAGGTTTCAAGTATAATCTTCTTAGATGCTCCGGTTGGTACCGGATTCTCTTATTCAAGGACGCCGCATGGTTTCAAGACCGGGGATATGAAACATGCTATTAGTTGTTTTAATTTTCTGAGGAAGGTATTTACAGATCTCAGCTGCTAAAATCTTGCAAAATGATCAATAAAATTTTCAAGTTAAGAAAGAATTGTTCCCAAGAACTCCTTGTATAACCAAACATATCATTTTTTTGTTCAGTGGTTGCAGAGTCATCCCAAGTTCATCACTAATCCACTTTATATAGGCGGTGGCTCATACTCCGGCATGATTGTACCTATCATTGCTCTAGCAATATCAGATGGTAGCTACATGTTTGTCTCCTTAAGACTTGTATTTTATATATTGTTAATCGGTTGGGGCAATAACCAGGTTATTCATTCTGCTTCAGATAATGAAGACAAAGGCATACCAGTAGTAAATCTCAAAGTAAATGCTCTTCTATCAAATTTCATTTTACAAATGTGGGTTTCTGGATTCCGGAATGCTACAACAATTCCTGTTTCAGGGTTATTTTCTTGGGAATCCATTTGCAGATGGGAAGTTTGAAGGCAACTCAAAGATTCCATATTACAATCGAATGGCACTCATCTCTGATGAACTTTACGAGGTTATTCCCTTCTTCTAATGCTTCTGATATGGAAACCGTGTATATGATCATGAGAATTCTTTCATCTTGCAGTCAGCCAACAGGAATTGTCAAGGAGAATATGTACAAGTTGGCAACGAAAGGTGTGCAAATGATCTTCAGGCTATCTCAGAGGTAGATAAGCAAATGAACCTGTTTCTTGTAGGATAAATTTTTGGTAATTCCTAACTTCTTTCTCTCTGTTATCCAGAATAGACTAACAACAGTTTTCGCTTTTGCTTTTCTAGTGCACCGCAAGCATAAACGAGGTGCATATCTCGGAGCCTAAATGCCCTTCCGAATTTTCAGAAATGGGTATCTTGCGTATGTCAACTGGATACCCTCAATTTGGATGTCGAGTAAATTTTCTTGCACTTGCTATGTCACTCCAAAAATGTACGAACTTTGTCATGATAATTGAACTGTTGATTGATTAAGACATATTACAGAACTATTATTGTTACCTTATGAAAATTTGGGCAAGTGATGTCAACGTCCAGAAAGCACTCCACATCAGAAAGGTAAGAATTAAAGCTTTACACCAACAGCAAAAACAACATAGCTGAGTTAAAATTAGTGTAATGTTGATGTTGAATACCAGGGAACAATCAATGAATGGGTAAGATGTAACCTGAGCATGGACTATGACTATGATGTTCCGAGTGCTATAAGCTATCATCTACGTCTCAATTCAAGAGGTTATCGAGCTCTAATATTCAGGTTATATTTTTGTTTGCTTACTGCTCTAGCCATTCTGTTTCTTCTGTGTACGTTAGCTGGTGCTGAATCTTAATTTCATTCCAGTGGTGATCATGACAAAGTTGTTCCATACGTGGGAACAGAATCATGGATTAAGTCCCTGAATCTCTCCATCGTCTCTGATTGGAGGCCATGGTTTGTTGATGGTCAAGTTGGAGGGTAAGCCTATAATTATTACTGGATTCTGTTTTGCGTATGTATAAGAACTTATTTGTTTTCTTGATGCTTTGGTTCTTACAGATACTCGAGAGAATACGCTAATGGCTTTACATTTGCAACTGTAAAGGCAAGATTCCAAATAGTTTGCGAATGAAAAATGTTATTTAATTGGCACACATTTTGAAGAAAACGAGTTTGGGATTTTGCAGGGTGCAGGTCATACGCCTCCAGAGTACAATCCCCAGGAATGTTTTGCCATGTTTAATAGATGGATTTCTCAACAACCTCTGTGATAAAGAAGTCCACATCATTCATGCATGTGATGAAGGTTTCATGCTACAAAATCATAATAAATATGCTGTTATTCGACCAATTTATATCGTTACAATGAAGATGCTTATATATTATATTACTCAAAACCAATACATAGCACGCCCAGTAGCAAAATTAACAATCACATCCAAAGCAGAAGTTAGGAAGGTCCAAATATATAATGACAGATGGACCAACTTCGGCTTGATGGTGCCTCTAGTTTAAGGACAATATTTGTTTGCGGCTATATATTATCGATTCCCTTCTAAACCAGAAAGGATGATCGTTGTCCTGCCATGAATGCTGCATAATTCACGCCTTAGTTCACTGCGGTTATTCTCTTCTCTGCTTAACAAAAGAAACCTTTACATGGTAAAGAAGTAAAAGCAAACAAGCACTTTTTGCATGGTTATAAATAATGAAAAGCCATAACTTTTGATGTCCTGTTTTGCTTTACCATGGACCTTCATCAACGGGGTAATCAAAGGGGACTTCAGTGACAGTGGAGGAATCATATAGATCAGGGTGCATGAACCCATACTTGCGCAACACCTGATTATCAGCAAAGTTCAAAGCTTTGACCATCCCTTTCCAACAAGACTCACCGCCATACATCTGGTTATGGTCGCCGCTACAAGGCTGACAACCGGTGAAATGAGTGATCAACGGTCTCCTCCAACTCCCTCTTCCGTTCCCAGCTTCCTTCAGGAACTCTTCCCTAAACGCAGCGTATTGCTCACTCACTTTCTCAGCATGTCTCCTCCTTAACTTTGGCGCCCCTCTCTCGATTTCCAAATACTTCTCCGTTGTGTTTTCGTACCCTCCAATAATCTCAACCCAATACCCTTCCAAATAGAACTCTCCTTCTAAATAAATATGGTCATAATATTTCTCTTTTTCTGTGTAAAGCAAATAAATCAGAGCTGATTGATCATCTGAGTCTGGGAAAAGCTTATCTTTGAACGTTGATCGTTGAATCTGACCCCACTTTTCAATATCCTTACTAATTGGACCCATGCTAGACCAAGTTTTAATCAAATCCATAGACCACTGGCAATTCCTAATCAGAAAAACCCCAGCATTTAAACTGGTCCAACTTTTACTGTCGTAAATCAACTTAGGCCAACCATGAACAACCAAGTTGTGGTTTTTGTACCTTTCTAAAGGTAACATGTACTCCATGTCTGTAAACAATGCGTCCGAGTCAACCCACCAGATCCACTCAGCTTCAGGGTGAGCCAACATGGTTGCTTTAACGACCGGTAACTTTGCCCAAAAGGAGCCCATTTTTTGGTGTAATAACAAGTTGTTGTAAAAAATGTCGTAGCCATGAATTCTACAGTAATCAACCTTGTTCTTGAAGAAACGCAAGAGTAAATGATCTCCAGTGGGATTCTTACATGGCTTTGGCTGCGACCCAGTCACAAGAACGATTCTTTCACGTGCTCCGGCGGCGAACGAAGGGTGATGCTTCAACCACTCTTGGCGTTTTTCGTCCCAATCTTTCACCGACTTTTCAATGGAGTAACTCATATCCGGATCGTCGTAAAAGGTCGGATCTTTGGGGTCGGATTTTAAGTTGACTCCGAACCCACTGTCCGAGCAGTCCATTGAGCTCTTCAACTTGGACGATGGATGGATTATGTGGGATTCAAAGTTTGGTGTTGGAGTGAAGAACGACCAAAACGACCCTACTAACAGAAGAGCAAGAAAAACACTACCAAAGACAAGAAAGCCGTCGGAAAGACACCAAAACGATCGGTTCCGAGGCTTGGCCATGGGAGAAGAAGAATGAGGATGAGAAAACTCAGGAGACACCATTTCTCAAAAATTTAGAATTTAAGAGAACCGGGTCTTGAGGATTTGTTTGGTCGGTCGGTAGCTCAGGACATCTGTTTCAAAGAAAAATAAAAAAGTGATGCCCTCCAAATATGGTTGGGTCATTAAAGAAGAAACAGAAAATGGGGACACTGTTTTAAAGTGTGTTTGGTTTTCGCATTACAAGTGAAGGGCGTCGGTTTGGGTGCGCCATGGATGCTAAATTGCGCGGGCTAGAACAGAGATGACTAACATTTAAACTACACGTTCGAGTTTGGCATGTGAAACCAGAGCCGACAGTTTAGAGTGAACTATGAATCCACACAAATATAAACCTATCAAATCTAAATTTATATTAAAGTTTTAAAATTATTACTGAATAAATATTTTATAAACTTTTAAATTTGAAAGATAATCATTAAGATTAGGATCTATTAACATTTAGTTAAAAAATCAATTTTATATATATATAAAATTATTAGATGAGTAAAATTACACTATCATAATTTTTTTTATCTTTTTATTTATTATTGTTAGTTTTAGCAGTTTATTTTTATTAATTCAATAATTAGATAACAAAATAAAAAATAAAAAATAAAAATAATTCAGCTATTAAAATAAAAGGTAAAAATAACTAAAGCATCAGATAGATGATTTAGCTTATTTGAAAACCAGTTGCAATTGTATTTTAGATATATGCAATTGTTATATTTCTCGTCTCTGTTTAAAACTTTATTATAAACAAAAATGGGAGACGAGATGGGCATGAACGTGCTGTGAGGAAGCATTGTTTTGCATCTTCTCTCTCTAAAGATCTGATTGAAAGAAAATGGAATGGACACAAAATCAAACAAATAAAAAGATAAAATAAAGTGTCACTTGTTTGGAGCTTGTGGAGGTTTGAGGCTTAGGTTACTGCAACGCATAAATGGAAAATGGAACGTGAAAGTGAAGGTGACAAGTGGTACCCAAGTCTGCAGTGAGGATGACATTTGGAAGGGGTAACTGCTGACACGGTGACGATTCAAGCATTGCTATGTACCTCCATCATGTGATTCTCTGACAGTATTTGTAATTGGAGCTCCATCTTTTAAATTTTTCCAAGATTTTCTACCCCCACGATTCGTTTTAGTAAGGTTGAGTTCTTGAATCTGGCTCTCAACCAAAGTGTTTTCGTCTTCGTTTTTTTCTTTTTGTCGTGCTGTTCATATACCAAGGAGATGAACATGTTCATCACAGCATTGGGATATTAGTGTGTAAATATATGTATTAATGAACTTGGGATCTTAAAAAGTGTTTTAATACAGAAGGCTGCTCTCAAAACATCATTCCAAGCACACGACAAACCATCAAATATTCCTCGTAGTTCCGCCTAAGTAACCAATCAGACATCTCCCTGAGCTCGTTTTAACTGCACTATCTGATTTTATTTCACCCTAGGTTAAAATTTTCACCATATTTACATTAGTTTTTGTGACAACATCGAGGCCTGATTCGAAAAGAAAAGACTGATTATGTCCCATAAATTCCCAAAACTAAGTCACCCATTGCTTATTGTAGGTTCCCATTTCACCAAACCGCAAGCATTTGAAGATCCCTAATCAAAGTTTCTTGCTCTCTTCTCAATGGTTACGCAAATGAAATTTACCCGGATTACTACTCTACCAAATACATGCTTCTAAGATTACATATTTCTTCTTCCTTAGAGCTTTTCCTCATTGTAACACCATTTGTTGGTAAAATAAACTACTGCAAAACGAAGCATTAGCATTGACTGGAAAAATATATATTGAAATATATAAACAAAGAACCAATTAACCGTGTCGTGGTATTAACCACTGCCTTAGAAACGAATTCGCCCCGATGTGTGTAATCGCTGCAGTAGGCAGACCGTCCCCCGAGGTTAACACGGTCGCTCCGAATTTCGTACACCCAAAACCGGAGTGGACTGCTGGTGGTATTGCACTTCTGATCGGAAAGTACGGAGAAAACAACTTTAGAAAACACTTGGATAGTGAATTCTAATTGTAAAGAGTGTGAGTTGAGAAGCTGAATTTAGCTCTCTATTTATAGGCTAAAAGTAAGGGTAAATCCGTCCAACAAGAAAATCAAATTAAATTTGATTTTAATTCTGAATTTAAACCCTTTTTGTAACTCCTCTTGACGATTCTGGCTAAAAAAAGAGTCAATGTTCATTGCATAAAAATTAAACAGTTATAACTCCTGAAATTAAATCAGATAACTCATGTAACTCCTGATATTAACAGCTTCTCTCACATGAACAAAGCTTGAAATCAGTCCAGATACATCTTAAATTCTGATTTAATTTAGGAAAATAATAGTTTAATTTATTTAATTTCAGACAACTAATAATCAGTTATTATCATTTGAAATATTCAAACTTTAACAGTCTCAGTAGCCTATAAATATCAGATGAATCTTTCACATTTTTCATTTAATCTTTCGGAGAAAAATTCCTTATGAATTTTCTCTAAAAAGATAGTATTCGTGAGGATGTGTCAAAGACACATATTACCATGCCTTGTTCTCTATCACTCAACAAGGAAATGGAGAATGTGAACCTTAAATACCATTCCCACTAGTATTTCCAACTATATGTGGGATTGAGCATTACCAACATTCCCCCACTAATGCGAAAGAATTCTTCTGAAACTCGAAAACAATCTTTCCAGAAGAGCAATAGCGAGATTAGTTGCTTAAGCACTAGTGAACGTATCTGGAACTAGTACATAGTGATGATAAGCAATCCTTCTCTTAGATAAGTGAAAGTAGTCTGGAACTTTCTAAGATGGGGGTAAACTCATAACACACAACTGACCCCTTCATCCACCTGAGTCCTCGATGTGTAAGATATATATATACAAAATTATATATTTGGCTATCTTACCTCAGGATTTTAGTAAGTGTGCTAGAAAAATGGCCCAATCATTTTTCATAGAAGGTGGCTAACCCTTCTCACTTACATAGGTTATTTCATCAAGTTTATCTCGATATAAACCACCCTTAACAGGGATATGAAATAATTAAGAGCTTTTATAAAAGCTCAACCTCACAAAAGGTATGGTGACTTTCTTCAAGTTCATTATTAATGAACCACCCAAACTCTGGGCTAAGAAATCATTAAGAATAAATATTCAACCTCATAATTTGGTGAATTCAATATGTCCTTCTCACTAGGAACTCCCATTCAATATGTCCTTCTCACTAGGAACTCCCAAACTCTTGGGTTTGAATTCATTAAGAGTTTAATAAAACTCATCCTCTCAAGCGGTAAGTTTATCTAGTCCTTCGCGATTAGAACTACCCACTCAACTCTGGGTTATGAACTTATTAAGAATAGATATTCAACCAAAATCGGTAAATTCATCAAGTCTTTCTCACTAAGACCACCCAAAGCATGGGCTATGAATTTATTAAGAGCAATTAAGTTCATCCTGGGCATTGCCATTATTCATCATAGGGATAGGCAATAGGAATGTGCACTATGAGTCTTTCCATGGTTTCGTTTGACCACATGGAACTTAGATAACTAAGTTGTGTATCCACCATGAATTCCTCAACCAATGGGCTTTAGGCCCATCCCCCTCGACGAATCTAGGACCAAGGATCTGCTAGGTTCCTTTCCGACTTCACATACTCTAAAGAAAGCACTTCGTTCTTTATTAAGTGTCTAACTGAGTCATGCCTTATGCGAATGTGTTTTTTCTTACCATTATAAGCTTGTTTTTTAGCCACACATATCGCAACTTGTGAATCACACAATAAAGAAATCTGAGTAGTCGGTCTTCCCCACAACAGAATATCTGCTAACAAGCTTCTGAGCCACTCGGCTTCTTGCCCAGCTAGGTCAAGAGCTATAAACTCTGACTTCATGGTAGAACGAGCAATACAAGTCTGCTTTGATGATTTCCACGAGATTGTTGCTCCACCTAAAGTAAAATATATTCACTCGTAAAGCTTACCTCATCATTATCAGAAACCCAGTTGGCATCACAATATCCTTCCAGTACCGCAGGAAAGCCAACAAACTCAAGTTTCCAATCCAAAGTACCCTTAAGATACTTCAGTAAGTGTTTAAGAGCAATCCAGTGTTCACCACTCGGATTATGAGTATATCTATTTAGTCTACTCACAGCATAAGCAATATCAGGCCGAGTATAGTTCTTTAAGAACATTAAAATTCCGATTAATTTAGCATATTCTGTTTGGGAAACGCTACTTCCTTTATTCTTAAAGAGATATATGCTAGTGTCACAAGAGTTCGAACAGGGACGACATCAAAACTGTCAAATTTATTTAACACTTTCTCAAGATAGTGTGCTTGACATAAAGAAAATCCCTTTCCAGTAATTTTGACTCCTAAGATTACATCAACTTCTCCCAGATCCATCATCTCAAATTAAGTGGACAATAAACTGTTTGTTTTGTTAATGGACTCAATGTTAGAACTGAAAATCAACATACAAAACTTATGATGATGCAATCAGTATCAAACATCCTCGAATACACGCAAGCATCCGAACCATTCACAACAAAACCAAAACTAAGTATAGTTTTATGAAATTTCTTGTACCATTGTTCTCATATAGATCTCCTCATCTAGACCTCCTTTCAAAAATGTAGTCTTAACATCTATTTGATGTACTCGCAACTTATGAATGGAGACTAGTGCAAATAATGCACGGATCATTGAGATGTTCATAACGGGAGAGTAAGGATCAAAGTAGTCTAAAACAAACTTTTGAGTAAACCCTTTGACAACTAGCCTTGCCTTATACCACTGGATCAAACCATCTGGTCTCATTTTCTTCCGGAAGATTCATTTGTTACAGATTGGTTTAAATCCTCTAGGCAAGTAAACTAATTCTCAAGTATGATTAGACATTATCGATTCTAGTTCATCATTAATAGCGCTTTTCTAGAACTAGTATCGATAGATCTTATAGCCTTTTAGGATCCTCTTATAATATTTAAGCTATATGATCAGAAAGAGAGTCTAAATCATTTATCTCATAAATAAAGGAAGTGATAAAATTTGGTCCAAATAGCCTTTTACTTATTCTAGTCTCGAAATCAATTTCTTGAGAAGACCTAGCAGGAATACTAGAAGAAGTTGATAGAATATTTTCTATTTAAGTTTATGCATTTAATCTACATTTTAAGACACCCCCACATTTCTAAAATTTTAGGATATCCATAAGTGTCTTGTAAAACATGTAAACAAATACTCAATCATACTAGAGTAAAGTTTGTTATGAGTTTTAGCCATAAAACTATATTTTAACAAACTCAAGTTTTGTTTACACATAATTCTCAAAGTTTTGAGAAGTTACAAATCATTAAGATTAAAATGCATAAACCATTATGAAATAGATAATCTCTTTTCTTTCCTTTACTTAGGAAAATCACTTAGAGATTTAATAGCTACAACACACTTTTAGTAGCAATAGAGTCTATCATATACTCATTCATGATATTCAACATATTAGCCTTAAAGAGATCATCATATATTTTATTTACTATGACTAAATTTGGTATTCCACTCAACCAAATTAATCTCTACTCTTTTAACTTCCGCACTAAATTTTAAGAGTTTTTATCTTGTCATAGTATTGGAATAGTGAGCTTAGTAATGAACAATGCACCAGGTAGGTTTCTATGAAAGAGAGGTGGTGCACTTGGCACGCTTAAGTACCAAGTCTTCATAGAACCAATCCTAGACATGCACTTTCATACTCATCACACTTCTTTCCAATAAATCATTTTTGAATTTTCTCTTTCTTTAAATAAGATCTCTTTAAAGAATTATGCTTTGATAATTTTACTCACAATAGTATCTTATTAAGCACATATATTTCGGGCTTGCACTAATACATTATCCTTAGTAGCACTACCTTAGTCTTTACTAGTGGTTTTATCTCATCTCATAGTATTTCCACTAAGTTTTAAAGACTAACTCAAAGGCACATCTATACTAATTCATGCATCATTATAAGCATAAATTAATAAGTAACAAGTCGAAATAGTTTGACCTCGCAGGTATAATCATAATTTCCAAATAGACTTGTTCATCCTCACCATACATGCTACTTCATTCTTTGCATCATGATTTTTAATTAGCATGACCCCAAAATCTATTGTGACCATCACTTCATATGAACCAGCATCTCTTTTGTATCTTCTGAAGTCAAATGAAGAATATACATGGTTAGTCACGAAATTAATTTACTAACAATAATTTGATAATTTATTGACAGTGACAAGATCCTTATCTTTAGGATTTTGACATCTTATCTTCAAGAGATTGTGGAAATCAAAATCCAATTTAACAACTATTCAATTTGAAGAATATTCTCGTTCAACATCATCATCTTCATGATTCTCCAAAATTTCAACTGTTCTGTTATCACTTTATAAATTTCTCAAAAGAAATTATTAGTACGGTAAAAATATTTATAATTATTTTCACCTTAGTTTTCAAGAACTATATTACTCCCCACATGGGAATAAGTTATTTTATATCTCCGCATGAATCAAATATCACACATGTATTATCTCTCGTACCCATATATTAACTATCATCAATTCATAATTTGATGATGTATTAATTTAATAATAATCTTTCAAACCACATGATTAATATATTATTGTGCATTTATAAATGCAAACATTAAAAAAAATATTTATTCACATAAGTTATAAATTTTATAACTTATGTGCATTCATTCTTTAATGCATTGAATATACCACTAATATTCAATTATGGTACATGCGTAACATTAGCAATCTAATATATATATATATATATATATATATATAAAGACATAAACATGATTTTACACCTTTAATAATAAACCAATCGTTTCAATGATTAAAGCATATCAATATTGTCATAATGATTATAACATATTCATGCTTACCAATAAATATCATTTGTTAAAAACAATATTTAATGACTTTAATTGCTAACGTGCATATGTTTTAAACATCATTATTATGCATTATTATAATAAAACGTATGCATTATTATAATAAAACGTATGCATTATGGAAATGTAACATACTTCCTAGCATCTTTATGGGAAGAACCCTTCATCCCAAATACCTCCGAACATCGTTATACTCGCTGCAAGACCTCATCCAACATAGCTTGATTTCTGGTATCTATCAAGAATTCAAAGATACACAATACGGAACATGATTGAAAAGTATAAATCCAGAAATACCTCCAACACCACTACGCTCACTGCTGTGACCCACAAACACCTTGATTTACAGTTTCTATGAAAAAGAAGAGAGAAGCAACATGATGGAATAATGTAAATACAGAAATACCTCCCAACATCTTTACGTTTACTGCCGTAACTAATCCATACTCAACAAACACTTCATCCCACATGCCTTGATTGCCAGTTTCTCGTAAAAGATTAGACATGTAACATTTAACATGACAGATCAAACCTGAACTCGGATTAAAGATCCTTGTAACGATGATCAATTAAGACAAGTATTCTTTTAACAGCAGTATAATAATTCGTTTCTAAATTGTTGGTAAAATAGACTGCTGCAAAACGAGGCATTAGCATTGACTGGAAAAATATATATTGAAATATATAAACAAAGAACCAATTAACTGTGTCGTGGTATTAACCACTGCCTTAGAAACGAATTCGCCCCGATGTGTGTAATCGTTGCAGTAGGCGGACCGTCCCCCGAGGTTAACACGGTCGCTCCGAATTTCGTACACCCAAAACCGAAGTAGACTGCTGGTGGTATTGCACTTCTGATCGGAAAGCACGGAGAGAACAACTTTAGAAAACACTTGGAGAGTGAATTATAATTGTAAAGAGTGTGAGTTGAGAAGTTGAATTTAGCTCTCTATTTATAGGCTAGAAGTAAGGGTAAATCCATCCAACAAGAAAATCAAATTAAATTTGATTTTAATTCTGAATTTAAACCCTTTTTGTAACTCCTCTTGATGAATCTGGCTCAAAAAAGAGTCTATGTTCATTGCATAAAAATTAAACAGTTATAACTCCTGAAATTAAATCAGATAACTCCTGTAACTTCTGATATTAACAGCTTGTCTCTCCCATGAACAAAGCTTGAAATCAGTCCAGATACATCTTAAATTCTGATTTAATTTAGGAAAATAACAGTTTAATTTATTTAATTTCAGACAACTAATAATCAGTTATTATCATCTGAAATATTCGAACTTTAACAATCTCAGTAGCCTATAAATATCAGATGAATCTTTCACATTTTTCATTTAATCTTTCGGAGAGAAATTCCTTATGAATTTTCTCTAAAAAGATAGTATTCGTGAGGATGTGTCAAAGACACATATTACCATGCCTTGTTCTCTATCAATCAACAAGGAAATAGAGAATGTGAACCTTAAATACCATTCCCACTCGTATTTCCAACTATATGTGGGATTGAACATTACCAACACCATTTGCCCTCAGAAAATCAAAGGCCCTCAATTCTATTTCTATCATCTCGAAGTCGATGTCCAACCTGATTTAAGATTATTAGGATTGCAAAGAATTATTATTAAATATAATATATATACTACAAACCTCTGACCTATAACAATAATAATAAATTGTAATTTGATCTAATAAGAAAAATAGATAAAAATAATGTATAAAATCTTTACGAATATATAAATACAAAGACAATAAAGTGTTACATACGGAGAGAAAGAGAGTTGATGTTATTACAAAGAAAAAGTAAACCTATATAATTTTTTGTTATTTATTATAATATCATAATATGAAAATGATGATAAATCTTAATGTGTGAACGCCTAATTTTCACTCTTCTTAAGATAATGACGACGACGATGAATTAGATCCGAACTCATAGTTTTTAAAGGTTTAATATGTTGTGGAATTGAGTTAATTTCCACCAATAATAACAAATTCACTTTGAAAACTATTATCTAGGTGACTAGTGTGAAAACGATTGTACTAAAAATCACCCCAAGGTAGATTCCCAAGAAAGAGTAGAGGAGTCACAATGGTCTCTCTTAAAATCCACTCTCATTAGACAGAACTACCAAGACAAGTAATTTTAATAGGACAATAATTAACAACAACTATACCCGACAATAGTTATTAAATAGACATAAAGAGAACACCAAAATTTAATGAGGTTAGGCCAAAATTATGCATACGTCATCGAACACGACTAAAATAATATTTCACTAATAGAGGAAATATTATAAGGAGAGAGAAAGAGTACAAATAGCCTTTAATATAAAAGAAGACTTATATTTGTGGAATGCTAAACTAAGGAGGAGGAGGGCTCTATTTATAACAAAAGAATTTCCCCTTCTCCTTATACAAAACCAATGTGGGATTCAAAATTTGTCAAAAAACCAACAAATCTCCACCTTGGCAAATTCCACACACATCTCTCAAAAATCTAATCTTCAGTAGTGTCTGCAAATTCATCTTTTAATTTGTAACAATATTGACCAAGTCTAAACAATGTTTAAACTTGACCGCAGTTACCACTTTTGTCAACATATCAGCAGAATTCTCAGTGGTCCGAATCTTCTGGATTATGACTTCACCTTCTTCTAGAATCTCTCGTACAAAGTGATATCGAACATCGATGTGCTTCGTCCTTGCATGGTAAACCTGGTTCTTTGCTAAATGAATAGCACTCTGACTGTCACATTGCACTTTGCTATGCTTCTGTTTCATTCCCAATTCACCAAGAAACCCTTGAAGCCAAATTTCCTCCTTCACAACCTCTGTAACTGCCATATACTCTACCTCTGTAGTAGACAAAGCCACTGTTGACTGTCAGGTGGACTTCCAACTGACTGGTGCTTTTGCAAATGTAAACACATAACCAGTAGTTGATTGACGCTTGTCCAAATCACCTGCATAGTCTGAATCACAATACCCAACTACACACTGATCATCTTGTTTGTCATGCTGAAAGACCAAACCAACATCTACGGTGTTCAAAATATACCGCAGAATCCATTTCACAGCTTGCCAATGCTCCTTTCCAGGATCATGCATATACTTGTTCACAACCCCAACTGTCTGTGAAATATCAGGTCTCGTACACACCATTGCATACATCAAGCTACCAACAACACTTGCATACAGAACCTTTGACATGTATTCCCGTTTTGTATCATCCTTAGGTAACATGGATGCACCGAGCTTGAAATGAAGAGCAAGAGGTGTACTAACTGGTTTTGACTTCTCATTCATGCCAAAACATTTTAGTACCTTCCTCAGATATTCTTTCTGAGACAAACAAAGCCTCTTCAATTTCTTATCCCTTGATATCTTCATGCCTAGAATCTTCTTCGCTTCACCAAGATCCTTTATCTCAAACTCACTATTCAATTGAGCCTTTAGTTTCATAATTTCTATCTGACTCCTAGAAGCTATCATCAACATAAAGAAGAAAATATATATATGATCCGTCTTGTAGCTTGCGTAAATACACACAATGATCATATTTGCTTCTTGTGTACTTCTGCCCTATCATAAACTTGTCAAATCGCTTGTACCACTGCCTTGGAGATTGCTTCAATCCGTACAATGATTTTTCTAATTTGCACACCATCTCTTCTTTTTCAGCAACTTTGAATCCATCTGGCTGAGTCATGTAGATTTCCTCATCCAAGTCTCCATGTAAAAATGCAGTTTTTACATCCATCTGAACTATTTCCAAATCCAACTGCGCTACCAAAGCCAGCAAAATTCTGATGGAGGAATGTTTTACAACTGGAGAAAATACTTCATTATAATCAACTCCCTTCGTTTGAGCGTAGCCTTTAGCCACCAATCTTGCTTTGTAACGGATGTTATTCTTGTCAGGAAATCCATATTTCTTTACATATACCCACTTGCACCCAATTGCCTTATTTCCCTTCGGAATACTAGTTAGTTTCCACGTCTGATTCTTTTGAAGGGATTGCATTTCTTCATTCATGGCGATCCTCCACTTTTTATGTTCTGAACTTTGGACTGCTTCATTAAAAGTGGCAGGAACGTCATCAATTGCAATTGGTGATGCAAAAAAGACCATATCAGCATAACGAGCAGGTTGTCTAATAGTCCTCTTTCCCTTTCTGAGTGTAATTAATTCATGTTGTTGTGGAAGTTTTTGGGTCTGAACCTCTTCTTCATCTGACTCTTCTTCTACCAGAGGAGAGTCAACATCAGTTTCTTTACTGGCTAGGATAATTCTGCTTCCTTCAAACTCCACCTATTTGGGAGTTCCATCTGTCTGCTCCAATTATTCTGAACTTATATTTCTCAACATGGTAGATTCATCAAAGGTAACATCCCTGCTGAAGATTATTTTATTTGTTTCTGGACACCAAAGACGATAGTCTTTCATACTAGAGGTGATCCCCATAAATATCACCTTTTTTTCTCTTGGATCTAGCTTTGACTCCTTAACATGATAGTATGCAGTAAAACCAAACACATGTAAGGAATCATAATCTGTAGCAAGTTCTCCAAACCATTTCTCTAATGGTGTTTTACCACCAATAGCAGTCGATGGTAAGCGGTTGACAAGGTGACAAGCATAGACCAAAGCCTCAGCCCAAAATTCTTTGTCTAACCCAGCATTAGACAATATACACCGAACCTTCTCCACTAATGTCCGATTCATACACTCTGCCACCCCATTCTGTTGTGGTGTATATCTGACAGTGAAGTGCTTGACAATACCTTCTTCTTCATAGACTTTCAGAAATGGATCATTTTTGTACTCTCCACCATTATCTGTACGGAGACGTTTGATTTTTCTGCCTGTTTGAGTCTCCACAATCTTTTTCCATTTAAGGAAAAATCCTAGCACCTCATCATTTATCTTCATTGTATACACCCAAACTCTTCGGGAAAAAACATTAACAAATGTGACATAATAGTGTGTTCATCCCAATGAAGTTGTCTTGGAAGGCCCTCATACATCTGAATGAACATAATCCAAAATATATTTAGTATCATAGATTGTTGTTCTAAATTTCACCCTCGTCTTCTTCCCTTTGATGCAATGCTCACAAAAAGCTAATTTGCATGCCCGAGCACCCTTCAATAATCCTTGATCTATCAGTAATTTCAAAGATTTTTCACCAACATGCCCCAAGCGCATATGTCATAACCTGGTTGCTTCTGATTCCTGTTCATTAGTAGAAGCTGCCACTGTTGTGTCCAAACAATTGTACTACCCAGAAAGTAATACACATTGTTTATTTTTCGGATTCCCTTCATTATCACTAGTACACCTGAGATAATCCTCATAATCCCATCTTTTGCCCTCATTTCTAAACCTTTTGACTCTAAGGTTCCCACATAGATGAGATTTCTCATTAAATTTGGTACATAATGGACACTTGTTAAGGTTCTGATTGATCCATCCTAATTCCTCAAGTGAATTGAACCAATCCCAAGTGTGTCAAGAGGAGAATTATTTGTTGTATACACAATTCCATCTTTTAGTTCTTTAAAATCAAAGAACCATTCTCTGTTGGGGGTCATATGGTGGCTACAAGCTGAATCTAACAGCCATGAACTGGAACAGTTGGTTGATGGAGTAGCATCGAATGCGAAATCTGACTCTGCATCATCATACTCGACCATATTTGATTCTGAGACAGCCTTTCCCCTTTCAGGTTTGCCTTTATTCTTTAGCCTGGTTGGGACATTCTTTCTTCCAGTGCTCTTTTTCTCGACAAAAGGCACATTCATCTTTGCTCAATCTGGACTTTGACTTCGATCTCCATGTTCTTCTTTTATTCTGACTCTTCGAACGACCTCTAACAACAAGAGCTTCTGCTTCGACACTTGTGTTTTCTTGTTTGTCTTTCTTTCTCAATTCATAACTATATAAGGTAGATGTTACTTCACTGATAGACACATCAACCTTCCCATTAAGTAGATTAGTTTCAAGATACTCAAACTCATCAGAAAGTGATCCCATCAACATCAGAGCCAGATCTTCGTCTTCAAAAGTCACGTCCATATTTATCAGATCAGTCACTAGCTGATTAAAGCTAGTAATGTGATCATTCATAGTGGTACCTGGTACATAGTTGAAGCGGAACAATCTCTTTTTTATGTAGAGCTTGTTCTGACCGCTTTTCTTCAAAAATTTCTCCTCCAATACCTTCCACAATTTACTTGCAGAAGTTTCCTTAGAAAATGCATACTTCTGCTCTTTAGAAAGACACGATCGAATAGTACCATATGCCAATCTATTGATCCTCTTCCATTCTTTCTCCTCAACATCATCTGGTTTCTCTCCTTCAATAGCAATGTGTAGACCCTACTGAAATAAGGCATCTAGAACCTCACTTTGCCATATGCCTAAATGACTAGTGTCATAAAAAATCTCCAATGCAAATCTAACATTTGTCACAACATTTCTTGCCAAAATTGAAGATGAAGAAGTTGTTGACGACGATGTGGATGTTTTTGTTTCGTCTTCCATTTATGCTACAAATTATATTTAATAGCTGTCAATGCGGAATGTCAATTAGCTCAAGGAAATTTTTTTCTGATGTGGAAGATCAGCATAAGCCGCAACCACAGAGCATACTAAAATAAACCAAGAGCTCTGATGCCAATTATTGTGGAATTCTGGTTAATTTCCAACAATAATAACAAATTCACCTTGAAAACTATTATCTAAGTGACTCGTGTGAAAACGATTGTACTAAAAATCACCCCAAGGTAGATTCCCAAGAAAGAGTGGAGGGGTCACAATGGCCCCTCTTAAAACCTACTCTCCTTAGACAGAACTACCAATACAAGTAATTTTAATAGGACAATAATTAATAACAACTATACCCGACAATAGCTATTAAATAGACATAAAGAGAACACCAAAATTTAACGAGGTTAGGCCAAAATTATGCATACGTCCTCGAACACTACTAAAATAATATTTCACTAATAGAGGAAATATTACAAAGAGAGAGAAAGAGTACAAATAGCCTTTAATATAGAAGAATGCTTATATTTGTGGGATGCTAAACTAAGGAGGAGGAGTGCTCTATTTATAACAAAAGAATTTCCCCTCCTCCTTATACAAAACCAATGTGGGATTCAAAATTTACCAAAAACTAACATAATAATCAAAGTTTCATTTTAATTTCATCTCGGTCATGTGCATTATGGTTTTTTTTCTCGTAAGGTGTGAATTAAAAGTTCAAAAATCATTTTTTATAGAATTAAGATTCATCTCAAATGATTTTGATTTTAGCTATTAAAGGAAGTGTTATTTTTTTTATATAAAAGTTTTGAGTTGAGATAAACACAGGACGATTTTGAGTAAGAACAAGCACGGGATTTAAATTTTGTAGGTTTCGACTTGATCCTATTAGGTTTTTTTTTTAATTTCAAGTTCAAGTTAGATCCGGTATTTTAAAAGTTATGTCTGGTCAAATTTGAGTTTATGGTGAAAAATACTTGACCCGACTAGACTAAAAAACATATAATTTTATCTTATATATTTAGGAATAATTACAATAATACTCTTTTATATTTTTTTTCAATTAAATCCCTACTTTTTATTGAATAAAATCAATATTTTTATATGTTTCTAGTTGGTCAGATCGAGTTTAAGTTTTATCTCAAAAAGGTATGACGAGTGGAGAGTGTATATTTTTCAGGTTGGGTTTGGTGTATAATTTATGACTCGGGTCGTGTTGACCAAAAATCCAGTTCATACTCATCTCTACTCTTGAGTTCAAATAATTGTGTCTACGAGTGTATGCGTTATCAATGATTAAAATAAATAAATAAATATTATTGTATAATCTATTTTAAAAAAATATGAAATATTAAATTTAATGGGTGGTTCTTAATCCGTTTAAAAGTTAGGGTCTATTTGTTTGGGGGAAACCAATTACGAAATTGGTTTTCCCACAAATCCCGTGTTTGTTTCACGTAAAACGTTTTTCGAAAAATATTTTTCAGTTTTGGTTAGAGGAAAACATGTCAACGGAATTTCCTTTGTGTTTTCTGGAAAATGATTTACGGTCTGATTTTCCGTAAGTCATTTTCCAAACTTTTCACTTCAAAGAATAAATACTCAAAATAATTTTATTTTATGAATTTAATATTAATGAAATATTTTAATATCATTTTAATCAAAATATTAATTATTAAAATATTTAAAATATATTTATTAATATTTCTAATAATATAATTATTTTTTTTAATATTATAATAAAATAATCAATTATATAATAATATAAGATATTATATTTTTATTTTAATAATATATAATAAATTATTAATAAAATTTATATTATTTATTAATTTCATAAAATAATATTATTAAATTATTTAATGAATAATATTTATATATTTAATATTAATATAATAATCTAAAAATATTTTAATAAAGATATTTAAAATATACTAATTAATATTTTTAAAATATAATATAACACTATTACTTTAATAAATAATTAATATAATTTATAATATTTTTATTTTAATAAAATATACCAATATTAATATTTTATTAATAAAATTATAAAAATAATATTTAATAAAAAATAAATTATTTTAATATTTTAAAAATAATTATATTAAGTTTTATGATAAATAATATTATTTATTTTATTTAATGTTTGTAATAAATAATTTTTAAAAAAACTCATCAAATAGTGGAAAAAGGTTTAAACAACATCTTCAAAATAGCGTAAAACGTTTTCCAGAAATGTAATTCATTTTCCAGAAAACCAATTACAACCAAACAAACAGACCCTTATTTATTGATTTCTGGCAATCAAGAATATCTCTCGTTCTAAACTATAAAACAGTATTCATTTCCATCTTTTAATATGAAAATCAAAATTCTCATTTGCAATAAAAATCCATTTGTTTAGTTTTAAAATCAAAATAATCACTAAAAGAATCATCTGTAAATAATTAATGTAAATTTATTGAATGATTTTAATGATAAAAATATTATTATTTTTAAAAATTTTCTAAATTTGAATACCTACATCTACAATTAAGGAAAACTCATTTCCAACATCTAGGCAATTTATAATGATATTAAGATTATTAGACTTTCAACTAATTGAAACTTGTGTCATCAAGTATTGCTTAATTATTAAACATGTCATCATTAATGTTATTGAAATTCTAATTTCTAAGAAACTTTAAGTACAAAATTAAATAAATTATAATTTAGGAGGCAATTTGTTAATAAAGCCTACTAGAAACACCTTGATTAATTTATATTTGTTGGGATCTAATTTAATTTACCCTTTTCGTTTTGTGGTTGAAGATTGGGCGTATGGGCTGATGGTGAGTCCAGCCTAAGCCCAACTTTTTGCCGCCATTAGAAGACGGGTTGATCTTCTTCCACCAGCGATGGGTTTTCTTCAAATTTGTGCCTCAGGCTCTCAACTCCCGGCTCAACAATGGGTACCGGGAAACGGGACCGAAGCTCCCCTTTTCTTCTCTACATTCTCTTCGTCGTTGTTCCAAGTTTCTCCACCCTTGCGTCTGCCGGCAAGCCTTCTTTGGGTGCTCTCTCTCTCTCTCTTTTCTTTTTTGTATTTTATGTTAACGTTCTAAATTCTATGAATTAGGGTTTTCTTTTACCTTTTAGTGGTTAAATAATAATAATTTGTTCAAATTAAAGGAAGAAAGAATAAAAAGTTTAAATTTCTCGTCAGTTTAGCTAGTTGGGTTTCTATGATTTTCATATTTTATTGAAATTGCTCGTAAAAATGTCTTAATAGCGGAAATTTCTTAAATTTTGATTTTTTTTTGTTGTTCGTTTATTTTTGCAGCTGTTGGGGAGTTTAATAAGACATTGCGGTTAACCCCTGGCGTACAAGTGGAAAAGTCCCCTGGTTTAAAGCCTGGAACTAAAGTTGTTTGTGAAAGAATTTACATTGATGGTTTGTCTAGGTTTAGGAATCTCAGGAAATTTTCTCATTCAATCAAGGTGAAGGTTTCACAAGGGAATTCTACCCTACGCAGACCTAGTGTTGAAGTTTGCTTCCATAGGTACGCGGTTTCACATAAATACTTTGTTGAATTCAGAAATAAACTCATTAAAAAAATGGCTTTCTTTTGGTGGAATACTAACAAAAACTTTATTTCCAATTGTAAAGCAATTTTGGCTTAAAACTGATATCTTAGTTTTGTAGGAATGCTTCTCTTGGGATAGGGATGTGCCCTCAAGGCAAGTGGGAGAAGGTTTCAAACGGTTTATGGGCTAAACCAATGTCTCCTTTCGATCACAAGCTCTTAGATATAAGGATGACCAGTTCATCAACACAAACCCTTGAGGTGTCTATTGAAGAAGGTATGTTTGTGATCCTTCTGCCCTTGTTGCTTTATGTATTGACAAGTGGAACTTGTTTATCTACCCTGTTCCTTTGTTCATTTACATTTTCTTTTTTTTTTTCTTTTTTTTTCTTTTTTTTTTGGCAGAATTTTTCCCATATCGTATTGTCTTTTTCATTACGGGCATTGTGTTGTGGAGTGTGGCATATACCCTAAGCAAGTCTTTAGTATTTTACTACAGCAGCGCTATGGCGATTGGGGTCATCCTTGTGGTATTGATAGTCCTGTTTCAGGTAAATAATTTGGATGATGAATACCTGAAAGTTCCTCAATTTACACTCACTGTTGTCTGTTGAGCTATCAATATCTGATATGATTAATATTCTTATGTTTGATAGGGAATGAAGCTTCTCCCAACTGGTCGGAAGAACTCACTGGCTATTGTTATATATTCATCTATGGTGGGTATATTTCCATACGCTTGCATCGATGTGTATGCCTATGTTCTCTTTTAATTCTTCTCACATATGGTTTTTCTCATTGTTTTAGCTTGGTTTGGGATCTTTTCTTCTCCGCTATATACCACGATTGCTGCAGTCAGTACTTTTAGAATGGGGAATCACTGAAGACATGTATAATCCTGTATGTAAGTTTTCTACAAATATTGTTGTTAACTTTCTCCATATGTCTCTATGATGCAGAGCATAACCCCTAGTATGCTTCAGCTATTAATTATTATTGTTATCAAACACTTTGTTCATGTTGGATGAGACAATGTAAATTTGATTGGGTAAACAAGTGAACCATGAATGATAGAACTTGGTAGCTGACTTAGCAGATCTATCGATTTTAGCTGTCAAATTGAATTCATATTTTATTGTTATGTGAAATGAAATGGCAAATCAAAAGTAGCAAAACAATCCATTTTTTATTTTTAACTCCAAAAAATGCAACAAAAAAAAGTCAGAAGTAATACTTGATTTGCAAAAAGCCTCAGATTTGTAACTTTATTTTGCAGTTTTCCGATTTCACATTTAGACTAGAGTTTATGTTTATTCTTCTCTTGGTTCAATGTTTGAATGAAATTATTATTATTATTATGCTTTACTTCAACTTATAAATTATAATTAGTTGGAGCTAAATTTTACGTGTCTGACATGTAGTATTTATGGTTCAGTGATTATACTTGTATCATTGGATGCGATAGCTGGTGATATGCTTTGCAAATATTTCCTGATAATATACCAAACTGCCTTTTATGCTCAAATTTCAGTTGGCTATATTTCTTTTGGGTTTTCTTGTTCTGGCTGGAGCTTGGTTGGGTTTCTGGGTTGTACGCAAACTTGTCCTGACAGAAGATGGATCAATTGACATAAGCACATCTTACTTCATTGCTTGTTCCATCCGAATAGTGGCTGCTATCATGATGCTTCAGGTTGTACCGCTTATTGTATATCTGTACTTTTCTCGAATTCAATTGAAGTATCCCCAACCAGTGGTTAATTATAGTTCCATTATTTGTTGGACTTGTAATTTACTCTGTTTGCAGAGTTCTATAGATCCTCTCCTTGCTGCAGAGGCATTTTTATCTGGGTTAATTCTCTCATCCATATTGCGTAAAGTCACTCGGTTGAAATTCCTCCATCGTGTGTGCAAGTATGTTTTTCTTTTCTTGTGTTAACAGGGCCAGCTCTGTCACTCCACCAGAAGAAGCTTCCGCTTCTGGTTCATCCTCTATTTTGTTCCTTTTTTGTTGCTGTTAGATCTCAGTGCATAACATTATGTGGATTACTTCTGCAGGAAGTTGTTCAAGCTAGCCAAAGCCATTGGAAGAAACACTCAAATTCCTGATTTATCACCTAATCAATATTCTCATGATGAATATAAGTATTTGAGCCCTGAATACTCTAATTTCCTTGAGCAACGATCTAACCAGTTTCACCTGGCTTCATGCAATACTTCTCTACAAGGTTTGCTTGATAATTTTGATCCTTTTATATATATACAACCTAAAAAAAGTTCAGTGTTTTGTGGGTTGACCACGTAAGAAAACATATGTTTTTCATGTCCACTCCTTCAGGTACTACCAAGACATCTTCAAGTCGGCTGTCGGATAAGGACTCTTTCCCCTCCATCATTCACAACACTCCAGAGAGGAGAAAATTTTCTAAAGGTGAGTGGGAGAAGTTCACCAGGGACTCCACAAAAAGGGCCGTTGAAGAACTTGTTTCTTCGCCCGATTTCAGTAAATGGGCAGCCGCCAATGCTGAGAGGATCACTGTGACACCCAGAAGTAGCTCGGGCAGTACTTCTGTGAGACCTCGTCGTTGGTTTCTTTGGTCGTAGAAAAGTAGTTAATTGTTGTTTGTAGATTGAAGGGATTACAGTTGAAAGATGATGGGAAATTCAATACTAACACTACATTCGCCATTTTGTTGTTTGATTGGCGAGGGTTTGGGATGACTGACAATGGTGCCAATGTTGTCTCTGAATTCATTAGATAGGGAAGCCTTTTTACTATTATTGTTTCCTGAACTTGTATATTTTGATATTTACAACTTTAGAACTTAAAACGCGTCTGGTTTTCCATATCTATACTTATCGTTATCTACATTTCTATTCTTTTCTGTGAATCTTTGAAAAAGGTACATTTTCACATCAAATAATGCAATATATCTGCTGATGTGAAGTGCATATTATTCGGGCAGTAATCAATAATGCATTTTGATTAACTGAATGGAAAGGCACTGCTATGCTGTACTGCAAAAGAATATGGAATAAAACTTTGTAGGTGAAACTGGAATCTACACCTTCATCCACACGTTAAACTTTTATTACATTCCAATTCTCTGCACTCTACTCGGTGGTTTATCTTTAAAATCTGGGAATTTTGAAGAGTGGCGTGTCGGTTTAGCACCCAATGAACCTTCTTCCAAGCTTCCTTAGCCTTTACCCTGTTTTTACCGACTTGTTTTGTTACCTATATATATCCATCCTCTGATTCTCAGGAAACCCATAGTTTGTTTTCTTGTTTTGATCAATATATTCTTCTTCTTCAAGCCCCATAAATCTGTTTGAAAAACGAAAGGCCTTTTAAGGACACGAAAGTAAAAAGATGAGTTATTACAGTCACCAGCAGCCTCCTGTTGGTGCTCCTCCTCCTCAAGGTATTTGTTTTTAACTCTTGATTTTGATTTTATGGGATTCTTTTTGTTAATGATCTAATATGTGTTTATGCAGGGTATCCTCCAAAAGATGCATATCCACCGCCGGCGCCAGGGTATCCGGTTGAACCTTACCCCCACCCGCCAGCACAATACACAACAGATTCGCCAAGACAGCAGAAGAAGGAAACCGGCTTCCTTGAAGGATGGTAAAACTTCTCTTTCTCTCTTATTGATTATATGTTTGTGAAGGTTGAGTTTGTCTATGATGAAACAAATCCTTCGTTTAGTTGATGGGAAACTCTTTTCTTCCTTCAGTAATGTATTGACACTGTCATTTTTATGCATGGTTGGAAGTCTCTAACCTTTTAACCAGCCTGATAATTTACAGCATTGATTAGTTTCATGTAAGAAGTCATTTATTATTTGTTGGAAATGCGTAATTCACATGAATATTGTTTGACCTGCAGCTTAGCAGCCCTCTGCTGTTGTTGCCTTTTGGATGCATGCTTTTGAGAAGAAGTGATCAGCATTTGGTGTATTGTTATAATGAAGGGAATTTAATTAGTTTTTCTGTTTATTCGTCCAATGTACAACGATGGAGATTTATCGTATATCCTTCACAGGATTTAGTTGCAGCCATTCTTGTTTTATACGCTTTGTTCATCATGAGGATTGAACGTTTGAGGTCTTGTTGTTAAGCAATCAGTATGGCCAACATATCAGATTCCCAGTTTACAAACTTATTCCGTTTTAATTAAAATCCTTTTTGGTATGGATATTAGATAGATAATATCAATATCTCATGAATGAATATCAATATTTTTTTAGGATTTCTTTTAAAATTTTAGATATTACTTTAATAGTATTGAATCATAACTCATGAAATTTAATTTACCTTAAAAAATCATTTTAAATTAATTTTTTTATTGATTTAATATACTTACAAGTGGTAATATTTGTTTTAAAACATTTTTACATCTAAAATATAAATATCTAAGTTCAAATAATTGTATCATTAGAGTATGTTGTCAATAATTTTAAAAAGATTATAAACATATAATACATTATAGTTAGTTTAATTATTAAAAGGCAAAAGGGTCACTTTTACCGTTGTAGTAGACTCAATTGATCGCTTTTGCCCTTATTGTATTTTCGCATCAATTTAGTCCTCAAAGTTGTTCAATTGCATCATTATGTACTCTATTCCTAACTTAAAACCTTTAAGTATAAACCCTAAATGTTAAACCACAACTCTATAACCTCTAAATTCTAAACCTTAATTTAGGGTTTTAAGTTAGAGTTAGAGTATAGAATAATACAATTAAATAAATTTGAGGGTTAAATTGATGCGAAAATACGATATGAGAAAAAAATGATAAAATGGGTCTAGTACAAGAATAAAGGTGACCCTTAATCCTTATTAAAAAAAAAGAACTTTACAATATAAAATTCAAAACTATAACCTTAAAACTCTAACCTTTAGACCTAAACTATAAATTATATTCCTTAAATCTTACATGACATATAACACTAAAATATACATACTTGTATAATCTAAAATTTATATAATCAATACATGGAATATTCTTACTTAATTATTAATTTTTTTTCACAAGTATTGATTGCTTATAACACCATATTACAAAGAAAAATATAAATAAAAGAATACATGTTAAGAACATAAATTTATGAAATAAATTATTCAAAAGTAATTAAATTAAGGGTTGAGATTGGTGTAGTAATAAAGCCAATGGTTTGCTGCCAAAATTTGGTAAACTGAAGTACAAATGGCATATTTTGGGGTGGTTTAGGGTGTCGAGTGCCAAGTGGTGTCTATATTTGGACCTACCACTCATATCATTTAATTTTATTTTCAAAGGTAGCTTAATGCTGTCACCCCGTGGCGGTGGCGGTGGCTGTTGTTAGACACACACCTCTGTTTCATCAATGTCTTCAACTGTTGAAATCCCATTCAATGCTTGCCATCTTAACAATTATTTATCAATAAATCCTATTGCCAACTTTTATATTATCACATTTTAGAAATTATGAATTTAAATATATTAATGTTTAATTAAAGGGTTATAATTGATTTTTAACATTATATTAAAAATTAATTACAAAGACTGCATAAATATAATACCATTGTTACGGACCACAACCTTAAAGGCGAGTCCAACATCCTTCAATTCACATCCTAGTACACCAAGGCACTCCGAGGCTCCGATGCATCAGGTGACGAACCAAGTCTGCCCCAAAACACGCCAAGGAAAGTGTCAAGCTCGTGCCAGAATTGGATAAGGCCGAACATGATATGATTCGGGTCCTCTCCAAGCCAAAATCGACCCACTCAAAGAAAAGGGATAAAGCCATCATCTTTGTTCAAGTAGGACCTTTAAACTTTTAACTAAAGTAGGGAATTACTTTTAGTTAAAGTAGGAGTAGAATTAGTCATTAACTCTTAGGGATTCTCATTATAAAAGGAGTATTCCCACACTCATTATATTTATTCATTCTTTTCTATTTGAAATAAGACTAACCCGATTTCAAAGTCAAATACTCTCATGCATCTCTTATTTCCGTTCATACTCTTTTTGTTCTTACCTTTATGACAAGTTAAATAACCAAACTCAAGTTTCAAGGTTATCTTAGCGCCCAGTAACCGAACAAAACGACTAAGGACCGCACGGACCAGCTAGCCAACAATCTAGCTAACCAACAGTCTAATCTGGTGTCACCATATATTGATTTAATCAAATCGTGTACATTTTGAGTTTTATTGGATATAAATAAGTTTTAAGGACGCTATTTGGTCCCGTGACAACTAAGAATTCAGAGTTTGGTGCTTGCCTATATCTTATTTCAACTCAAATTATTTATCCT
Organism: Hibiscus syriacus; assembly: GCF_006381635.1. Taxonomy (NCBI): domain Eukaryota; kingdom Viridiplantae; phylum Streptophyta; class Magnoliopsida; order Malvales; family Malvaceae; genus Hibiscus; species Hibiscus syriacus. Next base: position 2,452,242 of record NW_024062978.1, on the reverse strand, counting down.
TCAATCAATAATTTGTTAATAATTATAAATCATTTATAAGATGTTATATTCATTTGAACAAACATATTTAATTAGTTGATTAAATTGATTATATTAACTTTTTTATATTTTTTAAAATCTCGAGTTTTAAATTTATTATAAATATTCTCTTTTTCTCTCTAGAATCAGTATTCTCCTCTAAATAGCATTAAAATCAAATTTAAAATTCACTAAAAGATATTATATTAAATTATTATTTGACACGTTATCAATGGTAAAAATACTTTTACATATAACTTTCAAATAAAATATTTTACTATTTATTTTTAAATTTTATATACACTTAAAAATACATTTATGAAAATTATTTGTGAAATTATTTTTTTATTAGCATGTATTAAACTATATTCATATCATATTTATTTATTTAATTTTAAAATTCAATGTCATGCTTATTTATGAAAACTATCAAACGAAGCTTTTATTGTAGAAATATACTTTTATTGTATCAAAATATCTTTTTATTATATTTGACGAATATAAAAAATTATTTCAGTAATAAAATAATTAATATTTTTTATTAATCTAAAGTTAATTATAAGATCATATTTATTTGTAAAATTTTCTATTCATTTGATGATCAATACTTTAATACATTTGACATATAATATATTTAAATTCATAAAATAACATTCAAATCTATCTTCAAAAAGATTGTAATGAGTCTCTCATTTTTTTCGATGATAAAGAAATTAAAGTTTATTTAAAAACTTTCAATGATGATAAATTAATTGAGGCATTAAGTAAAATTATTCCATCAGATGGTTGTAGAACAAACAAATAAAATTTAATTTCTATATTTTATAACAATTGATATTATTTTCACATTAGCAGAACTGTTCTTATATTATATAAATAAATGAATTTTTTTAGTTAAAAATTTTAAAAAATAATAATTATTCATTTAATTATAAGATAAACAAACCTAAGATTACATAAACATTTCATCGTTAAAGAAAATTATAACATATGATCTGAATGCTGTAGAAGCAAAGACACGGGGGTGGGGGGGAATAGTAGACAAATCACAGACCATTTTGCATTATAAGTCCATTTTCCAAAACTCAGCGGTAAAGGGATATGAACAAAAGAACAAGAGATTTCTAAAACAGAGATAGAGCTGATTGACAGAAAAATAGAAGGAAAAAAAAAAAGAGGAAAAAGGGAAAACAAATCTTTGTTCAAAAGTCGCAGTCATCTTCTTCAAAGAAACCTTCTTTAGATCTTATTTTAAACAAACCAGACGTCAACTACCCAACTTCTCCACACTTTGTCTTGTTCTTCTTGTCAAATTTTACTCCTTTTACACTTTTCCATCTCTCTGAGTCTTTAGTAAGATTGTTGGATACTGTTCCACTTTGGGTTTTTTTCTGTTTTTTTTTTTGTTTGGAACTTTAAAGAAAGGGTAAAGCAGAGATGCACCCGGACTCTGAATTTTCTTAGAGTTTTCTCAGGTTAGCTTATTTCCCCCCTTTCTGGGTATTAAGTCTTTTCTGCTAAGTTCATTTTTGTTGTATGCTCTGTGGATCTGCTATATGGGAAACTTTTATAATGTAAAGTTGATAACTTGAAAGTTTGATGATTTCTGAGGCGATAATAACGATGTAAATAGGTTTGTATGCATTGATAGTGAACTTCTATTTGTTGTTCGTGTATACTTGATTTGATTACGGAAAGGTTGCGTTGAATTTAATGTATAAGTACACATTAAACTTGAGTCAATTATACATATTGTTCTTCCAAGATGGTCCCTTTTTCTGATTTGTAGTTGATAATTGCCTATGGTAATCATGAAAATCTGCATTTTGACTATGTTCTGGACTTGGTTTCTATTAATTCTCAATCTAAGTCTAACAGGTCAATAGTCCTGGTGGATGGAATTTGTTGTAGTGTTTAACTTATAATGAAATTGAGAGATGGAGTAGATTAGCATGATTGCGGCTCATAACTTGTCCGATTTTTATTGGATCCTTATAGGTTTCATTTTCTTAATTGCAGAATTATCTTGGACATAGAGAAGGAAGAGAATATGAGGGTGAGGAACAAATACAGGAAACCTACAGCTTTCCCTTGTAATGTAGGGTGCAGATGTTCAATTTCTGCTGTTGTGTGGAGCTTGGTTGGGTTTCTTCTTATGCTTCAACTATACTCTCTTGTTAGCCGCAGAAATGAAGTCAATGGAGACATTAAATTGCGTACGAGTCGTCATCCACTAGTGCGGGAACTTGAACAGGTGGAGGAGGAGAATATTCAAATTCCCCCTCCTAGGGGAAAACGATCCCCACGTGCTGCTAAACGGAGACCCAAGCGAACAACCACTCTGGTTGATGAATTTCTTGACGAGAATTCCCAGATTCGGCATGTATTCTTTCCAGATATGAAAACCGCTATTAATCCACTAAAGGATGCAGGAAACAATAGCAACTACTTTTTTCCAGGGAGAATTTGGTTGGATACTGATGGAAATCCTATTCAAGCTCATGGAGGTGGCATGTTATACGATGAAAGATCCAGTACATACTATTGGTATGGAGAGTACAAAGATGGACCAACCTACCACGCTCATAAAAAGGGTGCAGCAAGAGTAAGTTTATGAATTTAAATACATAATTTAATTAGAACTACAGCTTTGCGAATATGGCATTAGTCCTTATCGTTCATTGACTGAGTAGCCAATATCCTTGAACAACCTGAATTTTCCTGAGCTAAGGTTATTGCTAAAACTACCGCAGTACTATTCTTTGCTTAATTTGGTACATTAAAACTGAGGAGCTAATGCTGGCTTGTTATTAATCTGACGTTGGAAAGATTCGAGAAATGCGACTTGTGGCTTTTATGAGTTAAAGTTTTAATACATTTGGGGTTTAAATGTATATATTTTGTTTGTCTGGAGAAGAGGGCTTTCGGGTTTAGGATGTAAGAAGTGGAAAATCTGTAGGTTTATGGCTTCTGGATTTGCTGTCACTGAGGAAATATGTTGCTTGCATTCTGTCACCGGAGCAAGTCTGCAGAACATAGAGAAACAAGATGTAGGATTTGTTTTGTGAGGAAAAGGTTTTGAGGATTTAAGGGTATTAGTATTTGAGGACTAAGGGTTTTAAGGGTTAGAGAAAAATGAGAAAGATCTAGTTGAAGAACTCCAAAACTAGGGTTGAGGATCACATACATAGAAAGAAGAATAAATAATGATACGGAGATACAAGCATGAAATGAGGATCCTAGGCATCCATGCCTCATTGCTAAAATTTACAAATCCACTAATACGGTCCTTCTAAAGTGTGAAGTGTGTCTTGGCCTGGTAGTGACTTATATAAAGTCAGTCTAAGAAGCACTAAAATCCTATACGAGGGACTTCCTTATTGCCAGTGAAGTTTGAACTCTGTTTTCTATGAATGATATGCCTTACTATTATTGTATTTCGGATACTGTTTCATGCTTGCAGGTATCTAAAATAGACATCCCATATTTTCTGTATAGAATGAAAGAAACTAAATGCAAAAACGATGGACTCTAAGGAGACATTTTGTGGGTACTTTGCCAATTCCTTCATTTGAAACTTCATGTTCTAATCCTTGTGTTATCCCCACTTTCGTGTTATGGAATGCAACAATGATTTGGATATAGAGAAGCTTATTTTCACCTCAAAGATTTACTTGTTTAGAAATGGAGAAGCTCACTTCTGAGGCTAATAGAAGATGCCTGTATAATAGAAGATCGTTACACAATTATTAGTTCAACTTAGTTGGGAGTTTAGGTTGCCCTGGTTAGTTTGGCTTGTGGAAAGTTAAATATCTTTGTAAGTTGTGAGCTAATGGAAGCTGTCATCTCTATCACTCTCTTTGAGAGTTGCATGATGCTTGAGATCCTAGAACACCCCCATCATGTAATTTCTGAATTCTTAAGGTTTGAGTGTATGGAAAAATATAGTTACAAAGGTGTAATAATCATGTGGATATTAATGCTTCTATCCTAATGAAATACTTGATAGCATGTTCTTCTATCCTTCCTATTTACCTTGGAAGCAATGAAGCTCCTTCCTTGTGTCTGTGCACTTGTTTAACTTATGCTACCACTTAAAAGTGCAATACCTTTGATGACTTGTTACCAAAATACATAAAAGTTTAATGCTCATTTAAGATTAGAATTTGTGATTGACACTAGAGAGATTATATTACATATCATATTTTGCCTAGCTACCCTGTAGAATCTTCTCCCAGTCTGAACTTCTTCTAATTGAATGCACAGCAGATGACTTACGGCACCTATATTTTGCATATATATTTTCTTAGTTAAATTTTTTATGGATTTTTTTTGTTACCCTGTAATCAGGTTGACATCATAGGAGTTGGTTGCTATTCTTCCAAGGATTTGTGGACATGGAAAAATGAGGGCATTGTGTTGACTGCAGAAGAGACAAATGAAACCCATGATCTACACAAATCCAATGTATTGGAGCGGCCAAAAGTTATTTACAATGACTACACGGGAAAGTATGTAATGTGGATGCATATTGACGATGTCAACTATACTAAAGCTGCTGTTGGTGTTTCTGTTAGCGATAACCCGACAGGTCCTTTTGATTATCTCGGTAGCCAAAGACCACATGGATACGAGAGCAGGGACATGACCATCTTCAAAGATGATGATGGAGTAGCATATCTAGTTTATTCATCCGAGGACAACAGTGAGCTTCACATTGGACTACTAACCAAAGATTATCTAAATGTGAAGCCTGAAATGCAAAGGATTCTGGTCGGACAGCACCGGGAAGCCCCTGCTCTGTTCAAGTACAGGGGGACTTATTACATGATCACCTCTGGTTGCACTGGATGGGCACCGAATGAAGCACTCGCTCATGCAGCTGACTCGCTCATGGGACCATGGGAGACAATGGGAAACCCATGCATTGGAGGGAACAAAGTGTTTCGACTTGCAACATTTTTCGCTCAGAGTACATTTGTGATTCCTTTGCCCGGGATTCCAGGTTCATATATTTTCATGGCAGACCGGTGGAATCCAGCCGACTTAGGTGACTCAAGATATGTATGGCTACCCTTAATAGTTGGTGGCCCTGCCGATCGACCTTTTGAGTTCACTTTTGGATTTCCACTGTGGCCGCGGGTGTCCATATATTGGCATCGGAAGTGGAGACTTCCCTCGAGTTGGAGTGTGTAGAAATGATCTCATTTTTCTTCTTCCCAAATATATGGTATTAGTGTATTATATATTAAGGCTGTTCGTCTATTCTTTCACCACATCACATGGTTATCTCTACGATTTCCCCACTTCACACACTGCAATAATTTGATGTACATGTTTGATCTCCTGCACTGTCATTGAACTTACCAAGTTCATGTACTTTAGTAAGATCAGCTTTTGAGGATTGTAGATTTTGACACATAAATTTACTTTTCTGGTTGAAGCCTTTTCCTAAAAATTTCGCTCACTCAGATTTTATATTGTATGAAGGATGAAAATATTATTAACCAAATAGTTCAAATTCATAATTTTTATTTTATTTTGAATGTTAACTCTTTGATTAATAACATTTTTACTCTTCCTCGTTTCCGTAAGTTGTAGTGCCATGACCTATTTTTCGTCATTGATTGATGTAAAAGTGTAATGGTTTGGGCTACGCCTATGATTTCTTTGAAAAATCCATATCCGGCTCAAGTTGGGTCCAACCTAACTCGAATGTCCATTTTACTATTAAAAAATAATATAAAATTAATATTTATATTATTGTTGTGAGTGTGAATAGTATATTGTTATATTGTGAGTGTTATACCTTATTATATTATATCAAAAGTATTGTTAAATCTGAACTCATTAAGTTGACTCAGTGGAGGGGAAAATCAATTCAATCTCAAGGAGATAAATCCGGAGAATATCATGAAGTTTCCCATTCTAAGATTTTTTCCAACAATAGAGTTGAACTTGTAATCTAGGTCAAATCTGTAAAACTACCTGGCTTAAACACTGCCACAACTATCAATGCCGCGAATCTGGGTAATGTAGCAGCGGGTCAGAATATTAAAGAGGCTTCCCACGTGTCTGCTCTTGGAGATGACGTGGCGAGAGTTCAGACAGCTACCACTGCCCCGTGACCACTAGCCTTCACGTGACGTCCACTCTGCATGAGAATAACGTTAACAAAGCCATACACCATTCCAAAACTTCTCCACCTCTTAATTCCTCAAACCCTACTCTGTGGTTTTAATTCAATATCCTTTTCAGGTCCTAAGCTAGATGGGATAGTTAACCTGAATGGATAAAATTTTAACTCAAGCACTAACCCAATCTTTGAAAATTCTATAGGTGCAGGTGCAAGAGTATCGACCACATCCTTGAATCTGGAATTTCACAAAGCGATCTCCTTTAACGTGGAAGGTAATACATCAGCATCAGAACAGTGAAACTCCTCCTTTATTCCCATCTCTCGTCGAAGTGTTGGTTCAAAATATAGAGCAACACCCCAGGCTATTCGTACCAATTTAGTCAAACATAACTCACTCTTGTCCCCCAGTTAAAGAGGCAATGGAACAATTAATAACTTCGTAAAAATATTATATTTGGGGCTTTTTATATAAGTTGTTGATTGTCTTAAAGGTTCATATAAATTCATTTAGATGTATTTAGTAGCATGTGGTTGCAATTTGTAGATTTATTTTATCTTGACATTTTATTTTGTGAATGGTGTTATTTTATAGGGAATGTTTGGTTTGAATGTTGATGTGCAGGTTATAAGGACAAGGGTGTGTGAGGAGAATTGTGAGGAGAATTGCTATGGTAAACTTGGATGCTGAAGCAGAATGTCACGCTATTTTTGGACGTAAAAGAAGATAAAGGAGTTGGAGATATTGAAGATGAACACAAAAACAACTGTCAATTTATAGGAGGGGTCCACTGTCACCTAGTTTACTACCATTAAGGGGAATGTATTTTAGGGTATCATTGTAATTTTGACAAAAAATCTCAAGTATATTCCTTTATTATATATATATATATATATATATTATGACTGTTGTTTGTTCCCCTTCTCAAATTCTTTAGAATGGTACCATGTTCGATGAATTCAAACCGTTCAGAGGTATAAGACAATTCTACCCTCTCTCCCCGTATCTTTTTGTCCTCTACATGGACGCCTTCAGCAAATCGTACATTGCGCCCTAGATATTGGTCTTTGGGAACCTATCATCATTTCCCGTATAAGCCTCGCCTCTATCCCACCTCTTCTTCGTGGATGATCTCGTTCTTCTCTGCAAGGCCACTCACAATCAATCTAATCTGGTGAGGACGATCCTTGGCTAGTTCAGCTGCTTTTCGGGTCACAAGGTAAACTCGAGTAAAACTAAGATGTTCTTCTCTGTAATCATCGATGATAGCACTGCTAATGGTTTATGCTCAACCTTAGGCTTCCAGTGTTGTACTGATCTTGGGAAGTATCGTGGCATGTCTTTATTCCATAAGATGGTAATCAAGAGCACTTTCGAGTTCATTATCGATAAGGTTTGGGCTAAGTTCAATGAGTGGATTGCTGCTAAATTATCCCTTATTGGTCGTACGACTCTTGCCAAAGCCACTCTTCTGGCTATCCTGAATTATTTTATGTAAACGATGTCTATTTCGAAAGGTGTTTGGGATCAAATCGAAACAATAACCCGTCGCTTCATTTGGGGGGTGGTTCCACAGCCAAGCCACAAACTGCCATAGTCAACTTGCTGTCAGCCCCAAGCCAATGGTGGCCTCAGCATTCATCCTCTAAGACCACAAAATGTTGCGTTCCTGACCTAGCTGGGTTTCAATTTCCTAACACATCCTGATGCCCTTTGGGTTCAGATCCTCAAATCCAAATATAAAGTTTACGAACCCATGCCTAACCACATTCCTATATGCAATAGCTCTTTTATTTGGAAGTCACTCTCACGTGCGTGGGAGTACATTCATAGCAATGCTGGTTGCTCTATTAGCAATGGCAGAAGAACCAAGTTTTGGACTGACGCCTAGATTCCCAACTCGGGACCTCTTACTGACTCTAACCCAGCCGATCGATTTTCGAACACCCATGTTGTAGTGCGAGATTATGATACTAATGATCGTAAATGGAATCTTTTGATCTTACAGAGCCTCCTTGATATTGAGACGGTTAGCCGTATCATAGCCACTCCCCCTCCATTTGATAGCATTAGCGATGACTTACCCTTTCGGCGTTGGGATAACATTGGTCTTTATTGGAAAACTAGATTGAGCTTTAATGTTGAACAAACATAGAATGTTTTCTCTGTTAATTCTAGTGATGGTGTACATGATTTTATAATAGCTAACAGAAGCTTGGCACAATTCTAGAAGCTCTGTAACTGCCTCAACTGAACACTAACTGCTCTTAATTAACTCTAGTTATTTAGTTCTAATATTCCCTCTACTTTCTCCTCCTCCTTCAACAAGGTAACATACACATCTTAGCCCTGAACAATTGAAAAGATGAACAATTGAATTGAAAGTGTTGATGCTTCCTTCCGTTCACTTGAATCGAAAGTGCCGATGCTTCCTTTCGTTCTTCTTGAATCAAAAGTGCCGATGTTTCCTTCCGTTCACTTTGAATCGAAAGTGTTGATGTTTCCTTTCGTTCTTCTTATTCACCTTCATTTCTTTCTTCTTCACCCTTTTTTACAAGGTTCCTTGACACATTTTTTATGGACTCTTGGTTCTGAAGCTTTCAAGTCCCATAACACTTTGAGATAGAAACAACAAAATGAATACAAAATTAAACTTCTATTTACACACACAAAAGGATTATACTACTATGCATAAATAGCTGCAGTGTGGTACTCTCCACATGACACCTGGGTAATTTTCACAAGCTCAGGAGCCTCATCAAGGAATTTTGCACATGTATTTATCACACGAGCCCCCTGTAATCCTTCGGAAATGACGCCTCTGCCTAGCTGACCATACTCATTATAGCACCCCACGTGAATAATGACCCATCTGAGGCCACCACCGCAAGCAGTATCCAACCAGTGGGGATTTGTCCCCGCCGGACACCCAAAAAACTTCTCCAAGAACCCAACGGAATTTGCTGGACAGTGGTCGAGCACGGCGTTCATGCCTTTAGCTACGAAAGTGAAAGATCTACACGAAAGCTTCTTTAAGCCCCTACAGTTCTTAGAGAAAGCCGATATTCCGGCATCGGTCAAGTCACGGCAAGTTCGGAGCTTAAGGCGAGTCAAGTTCCGGTAGCGCTCCGAGATTAGAACAAGCGCTTCATCCCCGATGCTAATAGAAATACGGTCACATTTCAGGGCCAGTTTCGTGACAGTATCAAAGCGAGAGAAGATGGAAGGAATCAAATGTTGCAGATCTGACTGGGCGTTGAGGGAAAGTCGATGACGGCTCTGTCCTTCAGTCCTCAACCACCGCCGGCAAATAAGAGAGCAGTGTTTCCGGTCATAGGGGCTAAGAAACTGGAAAATGCAAGCCAAACACTCGTCGGGCAGAACTGAGATGAAATCAGATAATCCATCCATACTACTTCGGTCAAGCTTTTCAGCTTCCTGAGATTGCATCGGAGAGAAAACAACAACAACAAACGCAAGCGGAAAAGATGGCCGCATGATCATCAGCGAATGATACCATATTGGAAAACTAGATTGAGCTTTAATGTTGAACAAACATAGAATGCTTTCTCTGTTAATTCTAGTGATGGTGTACATAATTTTATAATAGCTAACAAAAGCTTGGCACAATTCTAGAAGCTCTGTAACTGCCTCAACTGAACACTAACTGCTCTTAACTAACTCTAGTTATTTAGTTCTAATAGTCTTTGTACGGTCAAATCGACCTTCCGTGAAATCCAAAGGAACTTTTGTTCTAATCAGAATAATATTTAGAACACGGTTTAGGGCTTCGATGGACCTCAACGCATTAGACAATTCCTTTGGTTGGTGCTTCGAAATCGGTTCATGACCAACCTCGAACCTGCTAGGCGTGGAATCACGACCGGCCCTCTTTGTTCAGTTTGTAAATTTGATGGGGAATCCATTTCCTATGTCCTTGCATATTGTAGTTGCTCAAATGGTGTGGTTACTATTAGAGGTGTTCAAAAATACCCGATATGATTGACCTGACCCATCGACCCACGGACCTATTCGAATATTGTCATATATTTATATTGAAAATATCTAAATGTTTGGGTCGAATACCCGACCCGCTATTTTCTCGGGTTTTCGAATCAGATCTAAGTTACAAAATATTACTTACCCGGGTACGCGTCGACCCGGTACCTGTTAGATATGAAACAAATAAAATGACACTTTTTACTTATTTGGAGAGGTCTTTTGTTCATTTGTTGTACTAGAGATTTACTCAACCTTCTATTTTCAAGTTCAAATGTGTAGTAATTATTATTGTTTAAATACAATAAATAACCAATTGATGCATAAGTAAAACAATTAATGCATGAAACATGCATAAATTTTTTAGTGCAGAATGTTTTAGTGTTGAATGCAGAAAAATTAGTGCAGAATTTGAAAAAAAAAGGGGATCCTAATACCCGAACCAACAGTCGGGTACCCTGATATTACGGGTCGAATCATGGGCTGATTTTTAGTACCCGAACAACCCGTGTAGCCGGTACTTCGTGTACCTAAAAAACGCGGGTACCCTGTTTTGAACACCCTTATTTGCAGCTTATCCCTACGCCCAAACTTTCTTCTCGTTCACTTTCGTAGAATGGTTGACAAGCAATCTCTGTGGAAATTCTGGTCTTGACAGCCCCAACTACCATTGAAGGCATTTGTTTGATATTATTGTTTGGAGAATGTGTGAACAATTTAACTCTTTTATTTTTGATGGACAGATTTGGTCTTCTAACCATTCGTTTTGCTATGAGGTGGGTTTGTACAATTCGGAGCAACACCCTTAACTCTCACAGGCGCCGTAGAAGAGAAGACAGAACCGACAAATGGATTCCTCCTAAATAGGGTGTGTTGAAACTCAACAATGATGGTGAAGTTAACCCGATAACCTCGGAAGCCATCTATGGCAGAGTGTTTCGGGATAACAATAGACGTTGGATCGTCGGGTTGGAAACTGCTCGCCTCTCCATGTTGAGTTTCATGCAATTCTGGATACACTTTTAATTGCTTGGAACCATGGTGCTCGCCAGGTTGAAGTCAATACCGATAATAGCCAAGCAGGGGCGGATGCATATGGCCATATATGTTAGAAAAGTTAAAATTGGGGAATAAGGAAAATCAATTAAGGGATGATCGATTCAAAAAGGGTGGACATCGAATTCGGTGCCCAATTTTTATTAAAAATAAAAATGAAAAATTATATTTTAGTCCCTGTATACTTTAGGGTATTTACAAGATTAGTCCTTAAGCTTCAACTATAAATACCTTAACTCATTTAACTTCAAAATCATCCTAAATTATTTTCTTTCTCCCAATATTAGAAAGTTTTCTTATGAGTGTTTTGTAAACATCTGTAAATTTTCTCTCTTTAGTAAAAGATCAGCAGCAGTACGGAGACGTATGCAAAATTGACTAAACTCCGTTATCAATTTCGGGTATTATTTTTTCGTTTTTATTTCGCATTTTCACTAATCTGATTATAGGAAAATTACTCGTTTATTTCCCAACAACTAGTAGCAGAGCTTTTGGTGGTTAATTTTGTCGGTTTTTCTGTGAGGTTACTATTCACATAAATAGTGAATTCGTGAATAGTAAAATTTGGTCGGTGATACGAATTTGTCGACAGAGGCGTTCTAATACACGGTGGTTCACAAGAATTGTAAAAAACGATCCAAAAGAAACCAGATCCGAGTAAGAGCGATGGCTGCAGACGAATGGAATGTCAAAATTGAGATGTTCGATGGTGCGGACTTTGGCTTTTGGAAGATGCAGATTGAAGATTTTTTGTACCAAAAAAAATCTATATAAACCTCTCTCAGGAAAGCAACCAGAGGACATGGAGAATGAAGACGAGGTTTTTCTCGACAGACAAGCCCTCAGAGTTATCTGACTGATGTTATCCCGAAATGTTGCTTTCAACATAGCAAATAAAAAGACCACGATGAGTCTTATAGCGACTCTCTCCAATATGTATGAGAAGCCATCGGCCTCAAACAAAGTTCACTTGAAAAATGTTAGTTTCAAAGTTTGATAAATGTTTCTTTGAAAAATGTTTTTCAAAGTTTGGTAGATGTTTGTTGAAAATAGGAATGAGTAAATTCACTTTAGTCATTGCACTTTAGGGTATTTTCAAAGATTAGTCCCTAAGTTTCAACTATAAATACCCTAACTCATTTAGCTTCAAAATCATCCTAAAAATCATTTCTTTCTCCCAATACTAGAAAGTTTTCTTGTGAGTAGTGAGTGTTTTGTAAACACCTGTAAATTTTCTCTCTTAGTAAAAGATCTGTAGCAGTCCGGAGACGTAAGTAAATTGGTTGAACTCCGTTATCAATTTTGGGTATTATTTTTCCGTTTTTATAGGGAAATTACTCGTACTCTGTTTAATTCCCAACAACTGGTATCAGAGCTTTTGGTGGTGAATTTTGTCAATTTTTGCGAGATTATTATTCATTACTATTCATACTATTCACATGAATAGTGAATTTCGTGAATAGTAAAAATTTTATCAGCGATACGAGTTTGTCGATAGAGGTGTTATAATACACGGTGGTTCGCACAAATTATCAGAAACGATCCGAAGAAGCCAGCTTCGAGTTGGAGCAATGACTGCAGACGAAGGGAAGGTGAAAATTGAAAAGTTCGATGGTGCGGACTTTGGCTTTTGGAAGATGCAGATTGAAGATTTTATGTACCAGAAAAATCTATATCAACCTCTATCAGGAAAACAACCAGAAGGCATGAAGAATGAAGACTGGGCTCTTCTTGACAGACAAGCCCTCGGAGTTATCCGACTGTCGTTGTTCCGAAATATTGCTTTTAACATAGCAAAGGAAAAGACCACGACGGGCCTTATGGCGGCTCTCTCCAGTATATATGAGAAGCCATCGGCCTCAAACAAAGTTCATTTGATGAGGCGATTATTCAATTTGTGGATGGCGGAAGGGGCATCAGTGGCTCAACACCTAAATGAACTCAACACAATCATAACGCAGTTGAGTTCAGTGGAAATTGAATTCGATGATGAAGTTCGAGCTTTAATTCTCTTATCATCTCTACCAGACAGTTGGAATGCTACTGTTACAGTAGTCAACAGCTCGTCGAGAAACAGTAAATTAAAATTCGACGATGTTCGGGATCTGGTATTGAGTGAAGAAATTCGACGGAGAGAATCGGGTGAAGCATCAAGCTCCTCAGCCTTGCACACGGAGTCTAAAGGGAGAACTTCATAAAGGAATTCAAATCGTGGCAGATCGAAATCCAGAAGGGGAAAATCAAGAACAGGAAATAAAGATTTTACCTGTTATAATTGCGGCAATAAGGGTCACTTCAAAAGAGATTGTCGAGCACCGAAGAAAAATAACGGCGCACAGAAATCTACCAATATGACGGAGGAGACAGGTAATGCCATGATTCTAAGCGTCAACAGTCCGATTGAATCATGGATCTTGGATTTAGGGGCATCTTTCTACTCCACCCCATGCTAAGAAATCATGGAGAACTATGTCAGTGGTGATTTTGGGAAGGTTCATTTAGCTGATGATGAAACCTTGAAGATCGTCGAAAGAGGAGACATCCGACTAAAGTTGCCAAACTAGACCACCTGGACGCTGAAGGGAGTGAGACATATTCCTGGCCTCAAAACAAATTTGATTTCTATAGGACAACTTGATGGAGAAGGATATAGCACAACCTTTTCAGACTGTGAATGGAAGATTACCAAATGAGCACTCGTCATTGCTCATGGTAAGAAGACCAATACTCTCTATGTAACATCAAATTTAGAGAATATCATTGTTGCAGCAGATGCTGATGGAAAATCAAACTTATGGCCCCAAAGGCTTGGTCATATGAGCGAGAAAGGGATGAAGACACTTTTGTCAAAAGGGAAGCTGCCGGATCTAAAGAATATAGATGTCGGACTATGCGAGGATTGCATCTTTGGCAAACAAAAGAAAGTCAGTTTTACAAAGATTGTCAAGACACCCAAGGCAGAAAAGTTAGAGTTGGTTCATACTGATGTATGGGGACCATCTCCAGTTCCATCTCTTGCAGGCTCACTATATTATGTCACCTTCATCGATGATTCTACAAGGAAGGTGTGGGTTTATTTTCTGAAGAAGAAATCATAAGTCTTTGATACCTTCAGAAAATGGAAGGCCATGGTGGAAAATGAGACTAGTTTGAAAGTCAAGCGGCTGAGGTCTGATAATGGAGGAGAGTACATAAACAACAGATTCAGAGAATTTTGCGTAAGCAATGGGATCAAGATGGAGACAACAGTTCCCATGACACCACATCAAAATGGCGTAGCAGAGCGTATGAACATAACTCTGAATAAACGTGCCAGAAGCATGAGGATACATGTCGGATTACCCAAATTTATATGGGCTGAAGCTATCAACACTGCAGCTTACATGATCAACCGTGGGCCTTCAGTTCCTTTGGATGGCAGAATACCTGAGGAAGTTTGGAGCAAGAAAGAAATAAACCTTTCACACTTAAAAGTGTTTGGTTTTATTTCTTATGTACACATAGATTCTACTGAAAGAAGTAAACTTAATGCCAAGTCCAACAAATGTGCCTTTGTTGGTTATGGCGGTGATGAGTTCGGTTACCAGTTTTGGGACTATGAAAATCGGAAGATCATCAGAAGCAGAGACGTCATTTTCAATGAGAATGTGATGTACAAAGACAGGTCAACCATAGAATCAAGTAGCTCCAATATCGAAGCTGAAATAAAGGAATTTGCTGAGTTCGAGGAGATTTCTGGAAATGATGTTCAGATCAATCCTGAAGCAGTTCAAGAAGAACCACGTACACCAAAACTGAGACGTTCCTCCAGAATTCCTAAACCAACCCAACAGTATTCGCCTTCTTTGTACTATTTGTTGCTGACTGACAATGGTAAACCAGAGTACTATGATGAATCAATGTAGGTGGAGGATTCAGTCAAGTGGGAGTCTTTAATGAAAGATGAGATGGACTCGCTTATGTCAAATCAGACATAGGAATTAGCTGAATTACCACCAGGCAAGAGAGCGCTCCATAACAAGTGGATTTACAGGATCAAAGAAGAGCACGATGGGAGAAAACGCTATAAAGCAAGATTGGTTGTCAAAGGTTTTCAAAAAAAAAAGGTATTGACTACAATGAAATTTTCTCTCCAGTCGTGAAGCTGTCTACAATCAGACTGATATTGAAAATTATAGCTGTAGAGAATTTACATCTTGAGCAGTTAGATGTAAAGACAACTTTCCTTCATGGTGATTTGGAGGAAGAAATCTATATGAGGCAGCCAGAAGGCTTCATAGAGGCAGGCAAGAAAAAACTGGTATGCATGTTGAAGAAGAGCTTATATGGTTTAAAACAAGCTTCTAGACAATGGTACAAGAAGTTCGATAGCTTCATGGGTAGCAGTGGTTTTACCAGATGCCAAGCAGATCATTGTTGCTACATCAAGAGGTTCGACAATAGCTTTATTATTTTATTGTTGTACGTTGATGACATGCTATGAAGGATCTGGGCGCTGCAAAGCAGATTCTTGGGATGAGGATCAAGAGAGACACAAAGTCGGGGACTTTGATGTTATCACAGGCTGAGTACATCAACAAAGTACTCTTCAGGTTCAACATGCAAGATGTTAAACCAGTAAGTACACCTTTAGGTGTTCATTTTAGACTCTCCAAAGAACAGTCACCAAAGACGGAGGAAGAACCTGCACACATGGTGAAGGTGACGTATGCCTCAACAATTGGAAGTCTAATGTATGCCATGGTTTGTACCAGACTAGATATTGCTCAAGCAATGAGAGTTGTTAGCAGGTACATGAATAATCTGGGCAAGGTACACTGGGAAGCAGTCAAATGGATCCTCAGATATCTGCGGGGTACTACAAACAAAGCACTTTGTTTCAAAGGTGGAGATACGATACTGACAGGCTATGTAGATGTTTACTTAGCCGGAAATATTGACATCAGAAGGAGCACTACAGGGTATGTATATACTCTAGGAGGAACTGCAGTGAGTTGGGTTTCTCAACTACAGAAGATAGTTGCTCTCTCCACAACTGAAGCAGAATATGTCGCTGTTACGGAAGCCAGCAAGGAGATGGTTTGGCTCCAAAGCTTATTGAAAGAGTTAGCCAAGAAACAAGAAAACAATGTCTTGTATTGCGACAGTCAAAGTACTATCCATCTAGCAAAGAATCCGTCTTTTCATTACAGGATGAAGCACATACAATTGAGATATCATTTTATCCGATCTCTTCTGGAAGATGGGATTTTGAAACTTGAAAAGATTAGTGGAGCTCAAAATCCGGCAGACATGTTGACAAAGACGATGACTACGGACAAACTGAAGTTTTGTTCAGCTTCAGTTGGCATGCTAGAATAACAAGACCAGAAATATTGCTGCATTGATCAAGGTGTGAAAACATATTAAAATCAGTCTTAAAGTTGGAGATTGTTAAAAGTTAGTTTCAAAGTTTGGCAACCAACTTTGAAAAATGTTTTTCAAAGTTTGGTAAATGTTTCTTTGAAAATTGTTTTTCAAAGTTTGGTAAAGTTTGGTAGATGTTTGTTGAAAATAGGAATGGGTAAATTCACTTTAGTTATTGCACTTTAGGGTATTTTCAAAGATTAGTCCCTAAGTTTCAACTATAAATACCCTAGCTCATTTAGCTTCAAAATCATCCCAAAAATCATTTCTTTCTCCCAATACTAGAGAGTTTTCTTGAAAGTAGTGAGTGTTTTGTAAACACCTGTAAATTTTCTCTCTTAGTAAAAGATCTGCAGCAGTCCGGAAACGTAAGCAAATTGGCTGAACTCCGTTATCAATTTCGGGTATTATTTTTCTGCTTTTATTTTGTATTCTCACTAATCTGATTATAGGAAAATTAATCGTACTCTGTTTAATTCCCAAAACCCTTAACTCTCATAGGCGCCGTAGAAGAGAAGACAGAACCGACAAATGGATTCCTCTTAAATAGGGTGTGTTGAAACTCAACACTGATGGTGTAGTTAACCCGAGAACCTCGGAAGCCACCTATGGCAGTGTTTGGGGATAACAATGGACGTTGGATTGTCGGCTTTCACCGTCGCATTGGAAACTACTCGCCTCTCCATGTTGAGTTTCATGCAATTCTGGATGGACTTTTAACTGCTTGGAACCATGATGCTCGCCAGGTTGAAGTCAATACCGATAATAGCCAAGTGGCTGGAGTCCTAAATTCTAAGTCGCATGGTCAAGAAGTAGCCATTCTTAGAAGAATTCGACACATCCTCCAGTTTCAATGGTCTGTTGAGTTTACTCATTCTTGCAGGGAATTAAATACCGTTGTTGATGCTCTTGCTCACCTCGGCTACACCGAAAATCTGGATTTTACTGTCCTTCACCATCCTCCTGATGGGTTTCATAAACTCCTCTCCAGAGATATGGCTGAGGCTTGCTGAATAGTCTTACTGCTGTGCAGTCCTCTCTCTATTGTGTTATAAAAAAATATTATTTTCTTTAAAGTTCTTAACAATTAGATACATAGTTATTATATTAAAAATATTAAAAATATATAATATTTTATAATTAATTTAGATTATTTTAAAATATAGATAAATATATTTATGATGTGCTTAAAGTGAGGAGCGAAGTAGTTTAAGATGTAAACCCCTAAAAAGTAACCATTATACAAATTTAAATTGTTTACTTTTCTTTCCTTTTGTATGCGGGCCAAAAAGGAATGAAATCATATTTTTTTGTCAAGGGCAGAACGAAACCTTCTCCCTTCGGGGAAAAAAAGAGAGAGATATTAAAAGTTAAAGTAATATTTGTATCAATACATTAAAAATTTATCAATATTTATTTTAAGATAAAGTATATGAATGATATTCGATTGTAAGACACTGTTTTGTTAGGTCTTTGATTATTAAAAGTTACAAAATAATATTCTGATTGTAGTACATTTTGTTGAGTCTATTGACTATTAAAAGTTACAAAATACTCACCCGACTATTTATATATTCAAAATTGGTCTTTTTCTGTTAAAAGATTGACAATCGTCTAAGTTAGATGTTAACATGCTGACTGAAATATGATAGTAGTTTGAAATTTTAGGATTAAATTTTATCACATTCCACTAAGAAATTTAATATATGGCTCAGACAATTGTCATTTTTTTTGACCAAAAAAGACGAGTTTGGAATATATAAATAGTCAAATGACTCTTTTGTAACTGTTAATAGTTATGGAACTCAACAAAGTAGCATCCTATAGTCAATAATCATTTTATAACTTTTAATAGTAAGATGACATGAACCAAAATACTTCAGTAGTTAAATAAATTGTTGTTATTCCTAGAGATCCTAAATTCGAGCACCTTCGATTGTAGCGTGAACAATTAAGCGTTTATTGTCAAATGATTGAAAGTATTTATTTTATAATCTATCTTAATTTAATAAAAATAATAATAATTAGATGACTCAGAGAAATAATATGGTATAATCGGGTGATTATTTGTGTCTTTACCCTTATTTTAATATTATTAAAATTTTAAAGAAGTTCTATTATATAATTTACAATTAATATATACGTTAAATCTGGGAGTGCCAATTATATTCTAACACATGTAAGTATATTGTCTAATTTCCTTAATAATTAATTTCCCTAAGCTGATATCACCTTTTTACACCAAATTCCAACTCCATTTTACTTTTGGATCAACATTTATTTAAAGTACCAGTTAGTAGTTAGTATTGATATTTATTAAAATTCTGAAAATAGGATTTTTCAAATATAATAATTTAACTCGAAAATATAATTTTCATTCGGCTAACTGAACCACTAACCCTTTCAGAATGTTTGCCCAGTTCAATTTATAAAAATAAAAATATACAAATCGATTTTGCTAATTCAGTTGTCAATTTTTATATCATTCCGTGCAAAAAAAGAAAAAAAGAAGCCTACCGCCGTGGTCTAAGGCCGCCATGCACTGGCCCAAACCACCGGCTGATCTTTCCAAGACAAAAATATTCCGGCGTCGGAACACTGTGCCATTGACCAACCTTCCTTGTACCTTCTCAATAAGGCGGGTACATCATCACACACTTCATCGCTCAAAACACCTGGGCCAAACCCACTTCCACGGAAGCGTCTTGACCACCGCGCCGCAGGCTCGCGTCTCTCTATGGACTGGGACGGCGAGCAAGCCACCAATTCAACTGTGGCTCGCCCAGCGGCTCGTTCCAGCATCAACCTTTCATTGCTTGTTTTAGGAAAGCTGTCGTCCAATGCTTCGAAATAAACCCTAAACCACCTTAAACACTCTTGGAAACCCTTAACGAACTCCAAACCATCAACCCCAACATCGAGATCAGCTTCTTCTTCGACGACGGTGATTATTCTCGGCTGCAGTTTCTTGAAATTAGATATCATCATATCTCTACGATTATCAACGGTTCCGATCGAATGCAACGTCCCAACACAGTTGATGGCCAAGGCTTCATCTTCTTTGACACCGAGTTTTGATAAATCTAAGTCACATGTATCACCGGCATGGTGTATTACATTGAATTTAAAGGGAACACCCATAAGCCTAGCGAACTTTTCTATTCGGCTTCCGATTTCTTTCATTATATCATCGACTGCAGCTAAGCTTCCTCCTGCTCCTGAAGAACCTGAAACGCCGCCGTTTCTGCTCGCAACAATCGTGGTTAGCCTCAACTGTGGGGTTTCATTTGTGCGGGTGGCTAGGGCTTCAAGCAAAGTAGGCCATTGGGTGCAATAAGTGTTGCTTATATCAATTATATGTAATTTGCTTTCACTTTCGAAAGCTTCCATGATTGCACCATTACAAGCAACGTGACCAAAAGTAGTCCAGGGACTTACCTCTTGGAACTTCAATACCATCTTCCTCGTTGACTCGAATGAACATGATTTCTCAGACGCCGAGGCTAACGTTCGATAGAAACGCTCACCGGAGTCGGTCATGCGGCTAAACAAAGCTTGAAGGAAGTAATAACCAAGCTTTTGGTCGGTGTCACCGTAAGGTGAGCTAAGCTCGTTGATCATCCACATGAGTTGTTGGAAACGTCCGCTGTTCCGACAAGCGATAGCGGTTGCTGTTTCCAGGAGGATATCGGTAGCCCACTTGTCGGAGAAATCGAAGTTATTCAGGTCACGAGCAGGGGAGAAAGTAGAGAATTCAGAAGTTTCAAAGGCATGGTGTCTACCAGTGGGAGTTGTGGTGGTGCCAGCGGCGTCGGTGGTTGTGGAGGTGGCAGAAGGATGGGAATGATAAGGATAGTAGTGTCTAGAAGAAGACGAAGGGAAATCATCTTTATCCATGAAAAAGTTGAAGCATTCTTCGTATGGTTAGAGACCCGAAAATTCGGAACCATCTAATACCAAATAACAAGACACCAATAGTAAACACAAACAAACAAAATTTTGCATGAACCAAACGAGTTAGTGGTTAATAAATGTATTATTATTAGTTGAAATTTTAAATTTTAACAACATGTATGTAAAAGATTAAATGTTTAATTATTGAATGTATTTGAATTTATATTATCTTGTATTAGTTTTAAATTTATAAAATTAAAAATAATTTATTAAAAAAAGTAAAAAACTATTTGGAGTTAAATAATATTTTTTTTAGTTTACTAGAAATGTAATTATCTTTTTTGAAAAGAGGAAATGTAAATTAGTAATCTCTAAAATAGGTAAATAATATTTTTGGTATAAATGCATATGATCAATTTATTTATGATTAATTAATTTAGATGCCTATTATTAAAATGATGAAATAATCTTTTTAATTTACTTCACGTACAAGATCAAAAATTATTTTTCTTTAAAATAATTTAATATTATCTCACTATTCCAATCAAAAGTCGATAAAATAAAATGCTTTTGAATTCTTTTTTTTTTTAAAGAAAGATTCACTTCAATTATGGTGACCACTTGTTCTTGAGTTGGATAAGTTTAGGCACATAATTTAGGGTTCTTTCAAGGATTGGGATTTAGCAAAAAATCGGAAGGCGGTTCAAATATTAATGATTGGATAAGGGATTTCATTTATTTGACAAAAAATATCATCTAACTGTGAGTAAGAAAAGAAAAGTAAGACTTGTCTCATTTTAAGTGGACGAAAGGTTTAGTCCACTACGACTAGATTTCATTTCAATAAGCTTTGGATGGATTGTGGGTATGGGGGAATGTTTAAAGAGAGACAAAAGGAAGAATAAAGAAAAGAAAAAGGTTTCTTTTTGGGTAATCGATGTATTAGGTGGCCGCTGCTTTAAGAATGGAATTTGTGTCTGACAAAAGATGAAAGAGATTCCAAAATTTTGATGGGGAATGTGATACCATACCATACCACAGTTAATTAGTATAAAAAATGAAAGACATAAAAGATGATTAGTGTAGCATATGAATTCATAGGTATAGGTGGTAGGGGGAGCAGGCGTCGGGAACGGGTTTATGATTGTGAGGCTTAGATAATTGGAGACTAAAGCTGCTGCCGTCTATCATCACACCCACATGTAGGGGGTGTAAACGAGCCGAATCTAATTCGAATATTATTGAGCTCGATTTGACTCAAAAATTCAATAACTTAAAATTTTTAAGCTCGACTTGAATTCGAAATTTTGAACTGAAGCTCGTGAGCAGCTTGAAATGAAAAAAAAAAACTTAATTCGATTGAAACCTCAAACTTAAACTTAAACATGAACTTTAAATACATGAAAATTTTATTATGTTTTTAAAAAAAATTCAACACATAAATGTTAATATTATTAATAGTTTATTTTAAAAAAATAAAATTTTAATATATTATATTTTCGATTTGCTTATGAGCTTTTCGAGTTAAGTATCAAAGTAACTCGTTTCGGCTCGTTAAGAACTCGAGTTGAGTTCGAGCTCGAGTCGAGTCTATTCGACCCAAATATTTATCGAGCATTAAACTAATCGATCTCGAGTACCTAACAATATGTCTCATCTCATTTTCATTCCTACCCACTACCATCACCTTCAATGAATCTTGGGAAGATCAATTGGATTACATTATTCATATATTTAACAAGTTATTTCAAATTTTATTTTTTTATTAATATTAAAACAATACAAATATATTTTTAAAAATATTTCATTTAAACTCATTTATTTATATACATTTTAATAATTTTAGTTATTTTTCCTTTTTTACGTAATTTTTTAATTTTATTTAATGTATGTTATATTTATCTTTCATCATCATAAATAGGCAATTTTTTCGATATATCACCGGTGACTGGTAATATTATCGATCTAACACCGGTCATACTATATTTCTCGATCTAACACCCTTAGCAGTAAAGTGCCCCCTGCACCGCGCTATACGATGATTTGGCGCCACGTGGGGTATAGCACCCCCTATACCGCGCTATACGGTGAGCTGGCGTCACGTGGATATAGCGCGGCCCCTGCAGCGCGCTATACGTCACGTAGGGGTATAGCACGGATCAAGTACCGCGCTATACCTTTACTCCTAATAATTTTATATCGTGCGGGGCATGTACCGCGACATACCTTTACTCCATAATTTTATATAGCGCGGGACAAGTACCGCATTTTGTATAACTTTCCTCGCTATAAATACCATTCTCCGTCGGTTAATTTCTCACATCTCTCCTCTCAACTTATAAATTAATACAACAATTCCGTCAACGAGTCAATAATTCTGGCAATCTTCTCATATTTTATTTAGAAGTTCGTGCGATTTTTCGTTATAAGGTAATTTTGTTATAATTTTTTTTATATTTATTGTTTATTATGATTATTTGAAAAAATATTATACTAATTATTTTCAATTAATTTTTGTGTTTGTAAAATTGAAAAGCGGGAGCATACGTCGAAATAGTTTTGCGGTGCAGGTAATAATATTAAATTATATTATTTAATTTATTTACGTTGGTGTGTAAAAATTTTATTGTGTTATATGTTCGTTCATATATAATTTATTAAATCAGGTTTGTTTCATTTAATTTTTTTCAGATATAATAGTGCCACACTTTTAAACTCAAATAATGACGCGACTTTCAGCTATTGTTTATTATGATGGTGAAATTTGAGAAGATGAAACCGGCGTTGTTTTCGTATCAAATGAGCGTGTTAAAATATCATTCAAGAGAAACATAACTCTTGAGGAGATTATAACGAAGATTTCGAGGAAGATTTATGTTGGAAGTAGTAGAAGAGTGTCGTCGTTGCAGTATAGATTTTCAATATCATTGTTGCCATTAACTTATACAACGTTCGAACTTTCGAACAATGATGATGTTGAAATGATGGTTGAAGCTCAAAGTAATTATTCAGACGCCGCTATTGAGATGTATGCACATTTTGTTCAAGTGCGTGTTATTCGGGGTCAATCATTAAGCTCCCACTATGGGCTGACTGAACAAGTTGATCAAGTTGACAGCCCAACGACAGTAATGTGTAATGATTTTAATGCCATAATGGGGAGACATTCATCCGCAACTCCTTACGATATGTACCGAGGTAGGTCGATGAACAATCCGTATGGAAACATCGCGTCCAGTTCAAGGGGAAGGCATTCATCTGCAAATCCCTTTGACCTTAATATGGAGATGCCATCGACGCAACCATCTGTGCAGTTTCCATTTGACGCGATGGCTTCAAGCTCTAGGGGGAGGCATTCGACTGCGAGCTTTTTCGATCTCAATGTCGATATGCCTTCCAGTTCAAGGGGAAGGCGTGCAAGTAGTAGGTTCTTCGACCTAAATGTGGAGAGCATGGAGGAACCATCATCTCCCCTAGAAGAACCTCTTCGTGAGCCTGGTACGGATGGTGCTGAGACTGGACTGTTCATTGACCCAGAATCACCGCAATTCAACTCCGATGATGATGAAGTTCCAGGAAATGTGGCACAAACTGACCCTCCTACACACATGTATGAAGCTGATTATGGTGCAATGTACGGGCCAGAATTTACGGATATGCCTCATCTCGGTGACTATGGGTATTACTCATCAATAAATAATGGTGAGTTATCTTTAGGCATGAAGTTTTCAAGCAAAGAAGAAGCGATGATGGCTATCAAAAATTACAATATTCGTAATTCTGTTCAGTCTAGAGTAGACCACTCCACGACTGAAAAATATGTATGCTACTGTGCCCAGCGCGAAAACGGATGCAGTTGGATAGTTCACGTATCGAAGAGGAAGAGGAAAAACAACAGATGTGAACTAACAGTATACAACGGTCCTCACACATGTTATGCTGGAGGGGTCAACCAAGATCATCCCAACTTAGACTCTGAAGTGATATGCCAAGCCATCATGATCATGGTCAAAGATAACTTAGCAATTAATTATGCGCATGGGTAAGTGAAACTACCATGGAAGGTACAAGAAGAATGATGAGCATCTATTAATTGTGCGCATGGGTAAGTGAAACTTAGCAAGTTTGTTATCTTTCGATCGTTTTAATTTTGCAAAGACAACAAGTTAGTAAGTTATATATTTTTTGATCAGGTTACGAACTACTTCCTCGAACGTTTGAATCAATGTTTCAAGAGTTGCGGGTGAAGAATGAGGAAGGATATGATTACATCAGCCTCATCGATAAAGAAATGTGGACGAACGCATATGATGGTAGATATCGATATGGACACATGACGACCAACTTGGCAGAGGCAATCAATTCAACCTTAAAGGGTGCACATCACTTACCTGTAGCAGCTTTGGTAAAGACTATATATTTTCGTTTGGGGGCGCTTTTTGCAAAACTCGGGGGACAAGCTCAAACCTGGATGCAAGGCGGTCATGTCTATCACCCTAGATTAGGCGACTGCGGGTTTTTTCAAGCTCTGAAGTATCCATGCTCTCATGTGATAGCAGTTTTCTCGCATATATGTCAAGACTATAACCATTTGTTGGATCCCGTATACCTACTATCTGAAGTTTTTAAGGTATACGAATTTAAGTTTCCCCTCATAGGTAATGACAAAGACCCTGATGAGGTTCAAGATTGGCTTCCGATTGTACCAAATCCGAGTTTATTGAGGGAGCGTGGTCGTCCAAAATCCAATCGAATTCATTGCGATATGGATATTAGAGAAAGATCTAGACAAGACAGAAGATGTGGGCATTGTAGAAAACTAGGACACACTAGAAAAACATGTCCACTTCCGTTGTCATCAAGTAACAATTGATGAGGAAATGATGTATTTTATTATCAAATAATAATTCTTCTACTTTAATTTGCATTTACTTCAAGTTAATGTCATTTGATAATCACCGATGAAGATTAAAAAAACAAACACAATCATTAAATTTTAACAAACTAATAACAATAAGTATTAAATGGTAAATGATAACCAAATTATAATAACTGATATTAAATGGTAATAAAAAAGCGAACTGAAATACATTAAAAAACAAAATAAAGTAAGTATTAAATGAGAAATAATAAAAAAAATTATAATTTAACAAAATAAAGTAAATACAAATATAATAAAAAACAAAATCTACCGATGCCTGCGACGCGAATGTGTTCCGCAGGGCGGTGGCTGTCGGTCTCGAGGAGGATTTCTTCGTATCACTGGTTCTGACTCCTCACTGTCATCATCATCACTATTGTCGTCGTCGTCGTCTTGCATAGGTACATGAGGAGCTGATGACGATGAAGCACCTCCGTAGAATAAGGTCCCTGGAGGTGTATGACTGACTATCCCACCGGCCTGCGAAAACTGGAAAAAGTCATAAAACCCAGACATCTGAGTGTGAAAACTGTACAGGAGGCGGTGTCTGTGCTACGGCCATGGGTGATGAGGCTGAACCTGCCAAATATCCAGCATATGAACCCCAAGTCGGGTCTACAAACATAGACCCATAATAGCCTCCAGGAGGGGTCATCTGTGACGGTGGCAGTAGCAGGGTCATAAAACCGGGTAAAGGTGGCGGTGGCATCTGGTAATGGAAAGGCGATGACGGCATCATATATGGCTGCGGCATCATATATGGCTGCGGTGGCTGCTGGAAAGGTCCTGCTGGTGCAGCTGAGGATGAACCGGAAGCACATGCTCTCCGTCCACGAGTCAGGGGACGATGGTGCTGTATCGGTGAATGTCTCTGTCGACGTCGTGGAAAGGTCTGCCCTCGTGCATCATCAGGAAGTAGAAACGGTTTCCCGTTACTGTTGAACCACTCAAAATAATCCTCAGCATACATCAAGAAGCCAGTAAAAATGGGCTCTCTACGTGGAAGGCACCGATGTCGATCCTCCCACAACACGACCCACTCATGATGCCTCACCTGCCAATCTGTATCTATCTTGCCACGTCTATCTAAGCTATGCAACTCATCCATATTGCGAGGTGCTTCCGAAATTGGTTGAAAACAACCAAACTGCCGGAGAACGCGATCAGTGAAGTGCCACTCGACGGTCGCATAACAGATCAGAGGGACCATCGCCATCCAAACATCTAATGGACCCCTCAACTCAGGTGGGATCATCGCCCTCACATCATCAGTAGAATATGGCACCCATTCAAACTAAAACAAATAATATATAATTTTTATCAAAATAATAATCTAATTATATAACTATAATCTAAAATCGATTTTTAAACATTAAAATTCATACCTGTGTGTCAGCCTTCTGATCGATTAGCACCCTAATCTTTTCTAAATCATTAGGTAGCTCCTGATGATTTTTCCTATCAGTAGACCACCTATTCGAGGAAAAATATTTGTTATACGCTGTATAAAATTATTAATATACAAAATCAGTTTTATAATTACCTCAAAAGTAGTGGAAATACGAATGGGTTCTTCATAACGGGACATAAAAAGGGCAATTGATACCACGCCCAAGACTACAGCAGCAGGAGACATCGTCCGATAGCATTACGCCTGTAGTCAGTGGCTCCACACATCTCCCTGTATAGCAAAGCCAAAACTGCCGAGCCCCAACTGAATGATCCGGCGAGACGAAAGTCGCTAAGATATCGCAACCACATGTAGTGAAATAGGTTGCGCGATTTGTCTGGCATCAGCAACCCTCCTATCAGCTGCAGTATGCATGCCCGTGCATACATCTTAACCTCATCCTCAGAGGCGTCTGCGCTCAACTCCCGAAAATTGGCATCTAACCAATTTAACGGTATCCTACCTCCGATAAAATTTTCCAGGACACGTCCTAGACTATCCCGACACAAAGCAGTCCAAGAACCGGAAGCTATCCTCGATATCACATCTCCATCCACCAGAAGCCCCAGGTGCATAGAAACATCCTCAAGCGTGATCGTGCACTCTCCGCACGGAAGATGGAATGTGTGGGTCTCCGGCCTCCACCGCTCTACTAAGGCAGAAATCAGGTCTGGCTCTATCTTACAGTGACCCTGATATCTACCTATGTAACCGAATCCAGCCTCTACTAAATACAACAAGACACAGCTACGTATCACTAACTTAAGATTCCTAATAAAAGGATCTAATACAAGTCCTTCTCCTAAAAATAAATAATTACAAAAATTAATTCTTAATTTAATAATCGTGCATTAAATGAATCAACTAATTATTAATAATAATTTAAATTAAAACGTTAAAATGTTACCGTATCAGCAAAGTGTCGAGATATTTAATTATTAATATAGTAATCATGCATTAAATAAATAACTAAATATTACTAATAATTTAAATTAAATTAAAACGTTAAAATGTTACCGTATCAGCAAAGTGTAGAGATATATGATTTCCATCCGAGCGAAGTTGACTGCCTTCGATTATATATCTACAAAAGAATTATATTAGTAAAATATTAAATAAAGTAAAAATATAATAGTAAAAATATTATAAAATATACCTTAAAAAGAGAGTATTTGAGAGAAATGTAGAGAATTTGAGAGAATTTGGTGTGATAAAATTGATTAAGAATAGGGGTATTTATAGGGAGGAGGGGTCGGTAGTTAGGGGTATAGCGCTCCCCCTGCATCGTGCTATACCCCATGTGTCAGATATACAGGTATAACGCGCTGCAGGGGCCGCACTATACCCACGTGGCACCAGCTCACCGTATAGCGCAGTGCAGGGGGCGCACTTTACTGCTAAGGGTGTTAGATCGGGAAATATAATTTGATCGGTGTTAGATCGATAATATTACCGGTCACCGGTGATATATCGGGAAAATCGCCTCATAAATAATAGTGTTTGCTTGTATTTATTATTTTATGAGTTATTTGATTAATTTTTATCTTTTAATAATTAGTTTATATACTTTAATAATTTAAAAAATATTCTAATTTTATAAATTAATATAATTTTACTATAGTCCCCTATTATTAGTTAACAAACACGATTCATGCTTATCTCTTTCTTTTCTTTTATTTTTCCTAATCAAGCTCATCAGATCATCAAACAGTTTATAAACATGATAAGGTAATATTCAGTCTCTATATTTTTTATTTTTTTCTCATATTAGTCTGAAAATTGACAAAAAAATTTAATTTAATCATTAAATTTAAATTTTTTAATGTTTTATGATGTAATATTTTAAGATTATAGTGTTATTATTGAACGACTTTAAAAGAATATATTTTTAAGTGATAGCTTGATATGATATTCGAATATAACATCATATAAAATTCTGAAAGTTTAATTTGATCAATTAAATTAATTTTTTTTATCAAATTTCATGTCTAATATATACTAAAATAAGTTTAAAGATCTAATTAGGAAAATATACTGAAGTCTTATCTCGGTTTGTATAATGTTATTGTAATATTTATGAGGACGTGTTATATCAAGAAAAATATAAGAGGATGTGAGTTTATGTATTATCCTTTAATTTATAGGTGAGATGAGATCTAAATAATTTCGATTATTTAATTTTAAAAATTAAAAAAAATGCAAAATCTAAAGACAAAAGACTAGTGCTCCATCTTCGTTATATCATGTCTTGAATATCAGCGTCCAAAAAATCTTAAAAGTTAACGTTTGGAACTTTGTCTGCATTATCTTCAATGAATCGAAGGGTTGCTACTGATCAAGCATTTGTATATGCTGTAGAACATTCTCATGAGTTGTGTTTTCCCTCGATTTTCTTCAATAATCATTAGGAGATGTCAGGCCAGCGTCCCACTCTTTTGCACCTAATCAAATAATCGGGTTGTCTCAGGAAAGACGAACTAATATACGATTAATATATGGCGTTACCGGAAACTAGTGGCTGTTTGATGGATTTGTGGGTCCAAATTTGTTCACATATGTTTGGTTTGAAACTTCTGTAAGGGAATGTAGATGAAATGCCATAATATGATTGAATCTTAAATGTTGACCACAAAATGCTATGCTTCTAAGTTTCTCTTTCAGTTTCTCCCAGACATCTCCCTAAAATTTCATTCCAAATCTCAGAAATCGAAAGCTTTATATTTAAAAAATGAAGCATAGATTCAGCAAGAGCCCGTTGAGGAAACTTACGAATAATGAGGTATTACGCTTTAAGGAAAATAAAAAGCATAGGTGTTTCTCACTTTTACTTGTGGGATTCAACTCAAAGTGTGTTCTATTCCATCGTTCTTTTTCCTGCATATAGAATTAATCAAGTTGTGAAGCAAAAGTGATTCGATGGAGAAAACGACATCAAGGTTTAAAAGGTTGGCCAAACTCACCAACACTCGGGTGGTGGTGGTGGTAGGTGGGTAGGTGAGTTCGATTGTTGTTTAAACCCCACTCTACTTGCAACCTTTCACCGAAAGTTGATTTATTCCCAAAAATAGAAAGCTCTGAAACATCACACCAAGTTGTAGTGTAGAGAATGTTTAAGAATTTGATTTCCAAGTTAGAAATGCACATTGGGTAAGTGGTCCATAATGGCTAGTTTTAGCTTCCATGCGACATGGAAAAAGCCATTAATTCTCTAGAGTGTTTTTTAGCTTTTAAGAGCATAGAACTAATGCTGAGGAAGATAAGGTCAGCTGGAACATCCAAAAATATCGCCAAACTAAATGAATCATCAGACGCGCCTGTTTTGTCCTGAATTTAACAGATGATGGGCCACCATATCCTGTCCAGCTGTCATCATATAATCATATTGTCTTCACTTGTTCGTCGTGCTCGACTGTGAGAAAAGACCATGGAGAAAATTTGGGGTGATATGGAATTGCAATACTGAATTGTATATCATATGGAACTTGGTTAATGGAAATTACAAAGCTCACAACAATATTTTACAGTGGATAAAAATTACAAAAGTATGAAAGCTGGTATTCCATTCTTCTTTTCACCACCTTGAAAATTTAATTTCACTACATCCACCAGAATTGAATCTGAATTTTCTGTCATTGAATATCTCGTTCCCGCAGTTTTGGTCAGAGCAGTGTTGAAATGCAAATTCTAAATTTGAGCACCTCTTGCTTCCAAGCTCTAGATCACATTTTGTATCGTTTAAAAGGGCAACGGTGGTGCATTAAAGAGCCTCACCGGTTTACCAAGCAGAAAAATCTTTAAATTCTCCGGGAGCGATTTTCCTTTTCTTTGTTACAGAAATTGATGTTATATTGGTATCAACAGCAGCAGACTCACTCTGGGAGTTCCTAGCCTTTAAGTACTTTCCAACACCACCACCGCCAATTGCTCCAGCTTCTGCCATTCCTGTACCTGGATTGCTATACCAAGACCCAATCTTATCCTGGAAACTCAAAGGAAATGGCCCAAAACAATCAGTCATAAAGAAGAAAATATAAATAGAATAAAAAACTAAAATTCAGAATCTTGGAATCCAGGGGACCCAAAACTAACATTATCTTCATCCTCAGTAGCCTTTTCACCATTGCTCTTTTCTTTCTCTTCCTCTTCCTCTTCATCAGGTTCTGAGTACGGGTTTACAAATACTGTAACACTAATTATTTTAATCTCCTCCTGCACAAGCAACACAGGAAAACACAAATTATTCTTGGAACATAAACTATCCTAGAAGCCAATCCTTTGAACAATATCAATGCTTAAATACAAGTTCAACATTCAGGATTTTTCCTATCAAACAGTTTTTCAGCAGTAATCATACACGATGAAAAGGGATGCAGCAGCAAACACCACACAAATAGATATTCAAGATTTATTGTAAACAGAAACTGGTTTTGACCTCAATATTATTTCTTTACGCAAAAGAAATATAAAATGCAAGATTATCTAGTTAAATGGCTAACGATTTATAAAAGGAGAAAAGGAGATCTTGCATTTGTATAATGAAGCAATCAACCAAGTTGATGAATAACATAAAAACTAGAGAATCACTAATTATGGAAATAATCTTCAACATCAAAACTCACCAGAGGTTTGTCATTGTCATCCACAGGAACCTTCTCCATAGCTGATAGTGACGTCAAACCACCAACAACTCCACCAAAGACAGTATGTTTGAAGTTTAAATGATTTGCAGATTTATATAGGATGAAAAACTGCGAACCATTTGTGTGAGGGCCACTGTTAGCCATACTAACAACACCTCTTCCTGAGTGAAGCAACTTAGAGTTAAGTTCATCATTAAAAGGCTTTCCCCATATAGATTCACCTCCTCTCCCAGTACCAGTTGGATCACCACCTTGAATCATAAAATTCCTAGACACCAGAGTACGACTTCATCAGCATGAGTAAAAATTATCAAGCCGAGTGATGAAAAACAGTAGACAGAATTTGAACTGAGCAATTAGCACTATACCGAATGTTTCTATGGAAAGCCACACCATTGTAATAGCCACGTTCACAAAGAGTGATGAAATTCTCACTCGTCCTCGGAGTAATATCACAGTGCAGCTCAATGTTCAAATCACCATGTGTTGTATGCAGCTGAACATAACCTTTCTTTTTAGGGTTTTTTTCAACTTTAACATACTCAAATTCATTTTTGGTGACTGGATCATAATTGGTAGAAGTAAAGGATCGTGAAGCAGCACCAGTTGTAAAACGACTCTTCACCTGATAAAAAAATCCAATGTTAAAACCGACCAAGATCCAATTTGCATAGACATATCTTGAGGCATTTTCTACAAAGTTTAAACCCATCATTGATCTGAAATGATGAATAAGAATATCCACAAATATCTTCATCAACAAATTATCATTTTCCAATTTTCTAGATAATCAATATGCAAATTCTCACATAAGCTTGCCACTATCAATTGATTCACAATAGAATCATAAGTATCACATATCACTATTATCAAATGTCTAATCCACAAATTGACACCAAAAAAGGTTTCTAAAGAGTACCAACACACAATGAAATAAAAACTCAAACAATGATAATCATGGCACTGGTTTAGGATGAAATGAAGTTCCATGATAAGTGGTTATGCCCAAAAGAAAAGAAAAGAAACAAGGAATTTACCATCTTAGCATTCACTGGTGCCCTCTCTCCAGCCATGTGCGTAGCGATCCGAGCAGCCGTTTTATCACTTGATGCAGCTTTTGCTGCCGCAGCACTTCTTCCATGTACTGAAGCAGATGCAGCATCCACAATACTAAATGCAGGTTGACTTTTACTCTCTCCGTTTGCATCTGCCTTAGAATCCTCTTTGATGCGAGATCTGGCAGCTAAAATGGCAGCAAGAGCAGAAGCTCTCTCATTTTGAGCCTTACTCCCACCACCTCCAAGTAGAGCAGTTTGCTTCGCTTTGTCTGTTCCAAGCTCTGCTAGCATCTGCTTGATATCTCCAGCAACATTTATGTTATAAGTTGGATCTGAACTCATTTTTCTTAGTTCTGCAAAGATTAAGAAAAATCAATAACATGAAACAGGAGGGGCAGACATCGCAAATCGTACCAGTAACTACAGCTAAAACAGCAACAAATACAATACCTTCATCATCAACCTTCAAACTATTTTTGACATGATCAAAATCCAAGGTAACCTTACTTTCTAGTGCATTAGGATTCTGCAGAACATAAGCAGCAAAACAAGAAACATCTTATAATCATGAATCATGATGTGCAGCTGGCAAAACAAATAATAACATGTTCAGAAAAGATAAACAGATTATAAATTAAATTTACTGTTTACCTGAATTGTAATTATATCTTCCCTAGTGAAAGGTTCATCTGTAAGAAGCTCTTTCCAGTTCTTAGTCTTGATATTTAATTCTTTAATTGCCTGCAAAAGGAACAACACTATAGTGCTTTAACACACCGAACATATGACGAAAATCTTGAAATAAGCAATAAAATATACCTCATAACAGAACACGTTTCCTGTAGTCTTCACAGCAACTATGTGTGTGTACTCAGTAAAAACTTTGTTCAGAACAGGGCAATGATACTCTCCTGCATTGAGTAACACATTTTAATATCCTCAAGACATGCAAAGTAAATCAATCATGCAAAGACTAAAGACATCCAAATAAAGTTAATTCTAAAAAAAATGTAAAATCTAAAAGAAAAGCAATCAGGATATCAACACAACCACAGAAAAAACAAAAAAGAACAATGTTTTTGCACAGAATTTTACCAAAATGCAATGATATAATCAACATGACAACAGTTGTAAGAAGACCCAGATTGTTATAGAAAGGTTTAGATATTACACAAGACTGAATAACCTTTATTTACATTATCACCAAAAAGAATTTCAATCATTTATTCCATTTCTCAGTTAGTTAAAGTTGATCTCACAAAGGTATGGCTTCAAAGTATAACAAACAGGATTTATTACTATTTGCACTTCCCCCTATTACCCTTCTTTGCCAACTTCATGATAAGTGGAGAAGGTTGTCTTGACATAACCAACAAATAGTATACTGGGACACTGAAGAACAAGGCCATTAACTAGCAAAATCTAATTCCAACTTCCTGATTTTCAGCTTAAAATTTAAACAAAGAGGAAGTGTAATCTAGTCTGAAATGTGGATGGGGCAGTGAGAAGTGATTGGAAAAGCAGTGGAATTGGTGGAATTCTTAGAAATGAAGAGAGCAAGCTGCTGGGTTCCTTCTCGGCATCTACTGGTCCAGGTCCGCCTATTTTAGCTGAGTTGAAGGTCATTCAAGCTGGTTTAGCTATGTTTGTAGAGTCAGATTGGTGTGGAAAGGGTTGGTTAATTATAGAGACTGATTCTGCAATTGCAGTGAAGTGGATTAAGACTCCAGAAGTGTGCCCTGCCGTGTTTTTACAGCTATTTAAGGAAATTGTCAGTGTTGTATTGGAGCATAGTGTTATTATTAGGTTTGTAAAAAGGGTTGTGAATTGGGAGGCTGATAGTTTGGCTAAGCCAGGTATAGGGTAATTTTTTTGTAACTTTTTGTTTGGATGATGTGTTTGTATAGAGGATTGAGGTTAAGTTGGTGTGTGATGTTTGTAATACCCTGCTGTTGTACGAGGTGTAATTTCTTTTTGGCAATAAAATTTGTGGCACTCTTTTCCTCCTTCCAATGTCTGCTGAGGTACTTATGTACCGCGGCGGTTATGAAGGGGTTTTTTAACGAGGCCTCGTTTCTTATCAAAAGTCTGGCAGAACACTAACATATTTAAACCAATAAAAGAACAGGAAATAACTCAAAACGCGGAAGAAGTTGCATTCGTCACAATTTATAGAGAATGAGAATAACCTAAATATAACATACAACAACCATCTCATAGCTTCGTTTATACAATTCAAACCCAAAGTAACTGTATAAAATCTAAGATTCACATGCCATGTATAAAAGAAGAGACAAGCACTCAAGTTCTACCTTGTTGAGAAAGTTAAAGAGAGTCAAGTAAAGGATACAGATGACTAAAATTTTGTTTTTCATAACATTACTGTAGCATGTGGAGATTATAAATCAATCATTAGTCCCATCCCATGCACCAAATAAAAGAATCTAGAAAACAATTAATGCAATCTAAGAAAAAAATAAACAGTTCAAACAAGGAACAACTTTTTATTAATTATTACACTATATTTTGTAGGAACGATATTTCAAATAAGTATGACCTTTTCAATTTGAACATGACAAATTTTACTTCTACACCCACAACAAGCTTCACTGGCACATCACAGTGCCAATATATCATATGACTGCACAAGTACTACAATTGGTTCATCTTGTTAAAAATAAGAACTAGTTTAAAAAAATATTTCTAACCTTCAGAATTCTTATGGAAAGTTAGATTGATAAGATCCTCTTGCTTCAATGGAGCCCCAGTAACAGGATGCTTCCCATACTTCCTAATATAAGGAACTATATTCCTGCACCAGAAAACAATAAATAAACCCTTAATTACACTTACATATACATACATATCAAAGTTTAAAATAGGTCAAATTGAAAATAAGAAGATACCAACATTAAATCGAAGACGCTTCCATCCTTCGTGCATACAGGCAACTCAAAGGGTGTGAATGTAAGACTGAATGAGGAAACCAAAAAAAAATTAAAATTAAAATTTTGCAATTAAATAAGCGTGACTTTAGTAAAGATACAAGCAAATACGGGAACGAAAGAGAGGCATACGCGCAGCAATAGAAGGGAAGGCGTTTGAAAGGGGTACGATTCTCTTTGGATTTAGCGCCGCCCCACTCGGTAGCCCATTCCGTCTTCGTTATGAACATTCGATCTTTGCTGTGCTGTTTCTTCCCCATCTTCGCGACCTCCTCTGTGACGATTCAATTGCTTTGGGTGCTAGGGTTCTGTGATTTGGGGTAACGGGAATTGGATCTTTTTTCTGATTAGGGCATTTGGAGGGAGG
This sequence comes from Hibiscus syriacus, assembly GCF_006381635.1. Lineage (NCBI taxonomy): Eukaryota > Viridiplantae > Streptophyta > Magnoliopsida > Malvales > Malvaceae > Hibiscus > Hibiscus syriacus. The sequence goes on along the minus strand of NW_024062978.1, from coordinate 2,416,351 downwards.
TTTTGACTTTTGACCGCTTTAACACGAGGAGTTCTGCCGACTGCCTGCTCCGATAATTTAAGGTTGGGTAAAATACACTATAAGTCACTCAATTATTAGAAATATTACAAATGAAGTTACAAATGGATCACCCAATTGATCATTGATCATTGTTGTAACTTATAACCGCTCAGTCAGTCTTTAAGTATGCAATATGCGTTAATTTTTGTAGTTATAATTGGTGGTCTAATAGTAACAATTGATAAATTAAATTAATTAATTATTATAATTGATAAATTAAATTAATTAATTATTATAATCAATAAATTAAATGATTTAATTGTAATTAAAAAATTGATTTACAAATTCGCATTGCGATAGTCCAAGTTCGCATTGCGATTTACATATTCGCATTGCGATAGTCCAAGTTCGCATTGCGATAGTCGACTATCGCATTGCGATTTACATATTCGCATTGCGATAGTCCAAGTTCGCATTGCGATAGTCGAAGTTCGCGTTGCGAATCTGGAAACTGATTTGCGATACCGGAGATCGCGTTGCGAATTATCGATCGCATTGCGATTTAGTTTGTCATTTTGGCAAATCCAAAAAAAGTTGGTTAAAATCGTATATTATAAGGCATTTTTGGTCAATGCGGTTATTTTCTCTATAGTTTAAGGTTATTTAGATTGCACTGGAAATCCCCAAAACTTATATCCGAAAAATTCTTAAGTTTCATTTACTTCAAGCATTCGACCTCAATGTTTTTCATCGACGATCAATCCTCTCTCGATGGTCGTGCCTTGCACTGTCTACATCGTCGTAACCGTCGTTCACTCACGACCAAAACCCGACCAACCACACTCCAAGAAACGCCATCGTTTATCGTGAAAGAAGCTTTGAAGGTTCACTAGAAAATAAGACTCTCCCTTTCGGTTTTTCATCGATTCATCACCATCTGATCGTTTGTGGACGATATTGCCTGCACCATCGCATTCCTCGTTATTTTTTGAGTCTATCGGTATCCTCATAAGGGTTATCGTCACCGCCATTGATGAGGGTGGAGTGCAAAAAGTTTTGGTTAACTCCGATATTGTCTCTCTGTCGTTCACCATCATAAAACAACACATGATTGAGACTCTCGAGCTGTCGATCTGCAAATATGGAAAATTTGGAGTCGTTCTAATGACTGAAGCCACCGCACGCACCCCACGCGCCACCTCTTGTGCGTGGGGTCCCCGTCTATTATAAGGGTTTTGAAAAATGTGTTGAACCGCCTGAACCGTTGACTGAGCTCAATTGAGTCGCATTGATCGAGTTACTTTAACTGTTGATCGAGTCATGTTGATCGTTAATCGAGCGTTGAATTTTTTCGAGGCCACTAATCCTGATTTTTTTGACGTCTTGAGTCCATTTTTAGGGTTTATTTAGCCAAATTTGAACCTAGTAAGTTATTTTATAGCTTTTTATCTCTTAATTCAATTCGATTTTCATGTTTAAGATCTGTTTTTTTATGAAATTTGTTTTCTATGTATTCGAGATATTTTGGGATGTCGAATTCAAGTACAAGGGTGATCGAATAGAGTTTAAATGGTTGATCGATGTTGCTCGAAAATCGAGATAATACTTTATTACCTTTTGCATGCTTTATGAAATATGTTGGTATTGGATAATGCATGGATAAATATGATTGGTCATTTATGCATATCTAATTATGGATGGACTCGAACTGAATGCGGTAAAAAGTAGTAAACTGATTAAGACTCGATTGTATTGTACAAGGAAATTGGAAGACCGATAAAAAAATTCAAGGTTAGTGATTAATCAGCAAAGGAAGTAGCCTCAGGATCCTTAAATTCAAAATATTATCATTAGAAATTTTAATGTCATAAATGCTCGGATAGGAAAATTATGAAAATACCCTTAAGATACAAATATGACATGATTTACCACTGATAGTGGAAATGACATGGAAATTAATATTGGACCTAATAAAAGCCCATAATCATCTGTTTAAGTTCTTGATCTGTTTGATAAAGGATTAGTATAACTCATATAAGAGACTAGAAGACTGATAAGAAATAATTCAAGTTCAGTGGTTCTTTAATAAAGCAATTAACCTCAGAATTCTTAGATTCTGATATTTCTCATAAAATAGTTTTAATGTCGGAAATACGAGGATAAGAAATTATAAAATTACCCTTGTGAGATAAAAATGACCTGAATTGACCCTAAGAGTTTAAATAATCCTAAAAAACCATCCTTGATTCGAAAAACTACTGATTCACGTGTTCAATACTCGATTTGTTCAAAAAAAATCTTGATAATCGATTTTTAATCTCTAAGATGGCAAATGACTTCAATTTTTTTTTATATTTTGGAGTAAGCATCCGATGACTAAATTATTGAAAATGATGCATAAGGGTAAATCAAAGAAAATGATCGAAATACCATTGAACTTTGAAATGACCAAAATTCCCTTGAACCCTAAGAATGCCAAAATACCTTGAACTCTAATTTGACCGAAGTAACCTAAAGTATTGAAATGACATGAATATCCTCATAAATTGAAACAAGTAAATGTCTCAGATAGACTATGGGAATACTGATAAACTTGAATGTGGTATCATCTCTAAATGTTAGGGAGCACTAATCGAAATTGTTGGCATTCTCTAACACCGTTGCAATACTAAAATAAATAAATATCACATGAATACATGTGTCTTCTCAAGACTTGCTCAATGATGATTTTTTATGGTGATCTGAGCAGCTATAATATGCAGTTGGTACTATGAAATGAGCATCAATAAGGTATCTTTATTCGAATATTTGGTGATTATTGCATTTTTTAGATTTGTTAGTTTGACTGAACTGAAGGATGGATAAGTCGTTAGAAGTCTGAAATACTATAAATCAACGTTTTACCTTTCTTTGGTTGATTTTACCAAATTTTCTTTGAGAATCAACATAACTAAAATGTCCATACTAGCCTAAATAATGGAATCACTCCTGATATATTTGAATCTTAAATAGTCATGAGGTATCAAACTCTAAATATCTGATTACATCTGTTACTAATTGAACCCTTTTAATAGGGATCTCATTCTTGAAATCTGATCAACTTACATAAGTTTCATGTTTTTAATTCCTGATAACTACCAAGTGCCTCCAAAAAAATATATGAATTCTCCAGTGTGTTCCTTGTGTGGTATATGATTGTTTTATCTGTTCTGAAATGTGTTTAGTTATCTGGTTGATTTACGAATATTTTAACTGATCAATATTCTGATTTACTGGTTTACCGTATATGAACTATGATTGTCTGATATATGCACTCTGGTTACCTTTTTCTACTAGAAAATATAAATATGTTTGATTTATGGATCATGAAACTACTGTTTACTATATGAAATATTTTATTTAGATAATAATTGGATAGGATTTTAGAGTATGGAGGTTCAACACTGATCAAGCTTGTAATTCCTTACAGCCTTAAGGTGACACTTGGGTAGGCTATTAGGCCCTAAGGTACTCCCTTGTGTAGGCCCTAAGGTACTCTTTTAGGTTAGCTCTTATACTTATTGGGTATAGCGTAAGTCCTTATGGTTGCAGCTCTGGGAGACTATATTTTGGTGTACGGGTGGAGGGCAGTTATGTGATTTAAATAAATTTTATTGTCATGTTTACAATATTCTACTGGATCATGGTTATGATATTATGATTTATTGTTCAATCTGATTTTTAATGGGGTGCTGCCTGGGTAGGATACTAGAGTTACGGAGGTTCAGCTTTGATCAAGCTAGTAATTCCTTATAGACCTAAAGTGACCCATAAGTAGGCCCACAAGCTCCAATGTACTCCCTTAAGTTAACTTATATGCCCAATGAGCTTAGGGTAAGTCCTTATAGATGTAGTTCTGGAGAACTATATAATGGTGTTTTGGTGGAGGGTATTACAATAATTTTAAAATTTTGTTTTATTGAAATAGATTACTACTACTGTTTTTAAACTATGTTTACATTTATTTTTTGTTTCGTGAGAATACACTAGCACATATTTTCAATCTTCTGGATATGTCCCTCTGAACGCTCCATCTGAACCATGGATTTCATGACCGTTACCTGAAGATTTAAATAATGGATCTCAACTCACCCCTAGAATATATATAATTCTGGATCAACAAGAAAGCTTTATGTTTTTCATATATCTACTTGTCTTTTAGCATCATCTGGTAGTTTTGTATTACTGAGCTTCCAAAGCTCACTCTGTTACTAGAGTTGTGTATACGGGCTACCCGCCCGTTTAGCCCGCGGGTTTTGACGGTGCGGGCTTAAACGGAGCGGTTTAAAAAGCCCGCATTCATAAACGGTTTTGAATTTTAAGGCCCGTAGCCCGTCCATTTAACCCGTGGGCTAAACGGGCTTACCCGCGGCCCGTTAAATAACAATAATTTTAAACGCTTTAAATGCAATAAAAAATAACGTTCTAACTTGCTACACCTTTAAAAATGATCCAACAACTTGAAAAGGAAGGTAGCACTGTCAAAATAATAAATAATATTTAAATTTTATTTTAAATAGCCGGAAATGATTATAATATAATATTTTTTTAATATTTTTAATCATTAATATATATATATATATATAACGATGTAATTACTTAAACTCAAATTAAAAAAAACAATATTCACTTATATCACCAAATTGAAAAACAAATAAAACAATAACCACATTATACTTTTATAAAACACGATTATTCAAGGCTATAATATGAAGACATAGAAGTGTCTGCAAGCAGAAATTCAAACATAAAAATTCAACAAAGTCAAACATTATACAAATCTAACAAGAAAGTTGTCAAGTGGTCATAATAATTGTATTTAATGAATACTTTAGAGAAAGACTAAAACATAATATGAAAATATAAAATAAAATACTTACAGTATAGGAGTAAATTTGAAAGATACGATTATATTAAAATTGATAAATATAAGTCATTAATTTGTTAAAATATATTTATTTTCTAAAAGCCTTTAAAAGTCTTTAAAAGTTGAAAAGTATATTTTCAATTTTTTCTTTTACTTTTCTTTCTTATTTTTAATCTAAATATTATGTGTCATGTGATATATTATTAGAATATCATGTGACTTTTTATAATTAAAGAACGAAATGGATAACATACTTCATGAAAAAAATAAAGGTCAAAATTAAATAAAAAAATATTTAAATATCAAAGTGATAATGATATAAATTTTATAAGACTAAAATACTATATAAATCTTTTAATTTTTATTTTTTAAAATGAAGAATAATTTGATACATTGTAAATGAAAAAAATATTAAGCAGCAGTAGAATTATGACAAACGCCCTAATAAATTTAAGAACTACAATGGTTATAAGTAACATCATATTTATAGGTAATTTATTTTCTTTTTCTATAAAATTCTTTAAGTTTATTTTCTCTAAAATTTTATAAATTTTAAATTAAACGGGCTATAGCGGGTTTCGCGGGCTACCTGTGGTTATACCCATTAAACCCACGGTTTAATTGTCCGGGCTAAAAAGTCCGCAATTTAAACGAGCTTTAGTTTTTGAGGCCTGAAGCCCGCACGGGCCGCGGGTTAAATGGGTAGCCCGCGGGCCTTAGCCCATATACCATGCTCTATTTGTTTCTCATCTTTTCAGGTTAAAGGATTTGATCATGTGCAATATCGACATCGGAGTGGGAGTTCCTTCGGCATTGCTTGCAAAGTACGGTACCCATATAATTAGGGGGCATGTAGGTCACATTTGGTTTTATATTGAGTTTGAAACTTTTATGATGTGATGTATGATCAAATTCTTTTTTTTAATATATAACTAATTTTTCTGAAATTGTATACTTATTTATAATTTATTTTACGATTTTTAAATGGTTTAAGAAAATTTTTAAATGATTTTTAAATGGTCCTAATGTGACACTTCTGATTTGATCGAGTCACTCGTATTAGTATGAGGGTGTTACATCTTTATTGACAGTTTTAGCCATAACATAGGATGATGATTCAAGCTTCTATATTTATAGGCTATATTGGAGCTCATAATAAAGAAATCCACGTGATTGAAAATACAGTGGATCATTTACCTTGAGAGCATTGTCATCATTCATGCTGCATTACAAAGAAAATAATACAAGAAAATAAATGATCATCCCTATACAAGAAATTTGGCTTTAAAATGAGGGTAGGAAGCAATAATAGGGCCCTTGATGAACCAACAATAATTACAAACGAAACAAATGGCGTCGAATAGGACAAAGAAAAGGAAGCTGCTCAGTTTGTTATTGTATCTGCTTATTCCAATGATGGGGTTGAATTGATGTATATGTTATATTTTTTATTTTGATATATTTAATTCACAGAAAATTCTCAAACTATGTTACCCATTTTTGAAGGAAATAATATAGTTCTAGAAGTATGTTCATTTTGTGTGTCAGTAAAATATTTCTAAATCGTTAGCCTTTAACTTTCCGAGTATTTTTTTCATCTTTTGTGTATTTTAAACTTAAAACACATAAAACCAAAATTAATCTAATTGATTACACTTTTTTATTAAAAGAAGAAGTTAAAGATAGCATTGTTGAAAGCAAATTTTACCCTTTTTGTCATTAAATAACAAAAGAGATGAAACCTAAAGAGGTAGACATACAAATTCATTAACTTAGTTAAGCAAAATTGGTTGTAACAAAGGTATTATTGAATCTATTAACCCTCTGCTTCCAAATTGCATACTTTTGTAATCACTTGATTTCACAATTAGTAAAAAGAGCAATGAGGAAGCAACGCGGAAGCATCGGGGGCCTTAGCTCTTTGAAACTATACAATGATGAAGCTACCCTTATTTTATAACGAGCAAACCAGGAAAAAAAAGGGACGGCAGTCTCGACGACTCAACCTCTTTTCCTTCACTTGCAATCCACACTTCCGAGTCCCATTTTCTTTTTAAAGCCGAAAGAGAGTTTGTGAATTCTGATCAGATATATTTTCTTTTAGTGTCTTTGGTTTCGGTTTTGAATATGGCAGTGGTTCTGGCACTGGTGGTTGATGGCTTAGGATTACTGGTGGATGCTCTTTGGGGCATGCAAGAGAGACGGTTCCCTGCAACTTTTAATGTTGTGAGTTCAGCTGCTGTTTCCATTACAATGGCATTTGTTGTCTGCCTCTTGTCCATTCATAGGCATGAAAGACCAGAGATTGGTCTTGCCTTCATTTGATCAGCGTTTCCTTCTCTCTCTTTTTTTCTTCCTTCATTGAAATTTCAATAGTGCCCGTGTTGTTTTGTAGTACTGTTTATTGCTGCAGTTCAAGCTTTTCTTACTGATCAACAAGACTATATGTATATGTATTTTATATCAGCATTTTGTAACTTTGGCAAATAATTTGGTAGCCATTAGCAGAAGTTGATGGATTCATGTATTTTTCCAAATTCAAGTATGGTTGTTAGGATAAAACAGCAGACCACTAGTCTATGCTGTCTGCAGAATCAATATCAAAAGGGGATAAATTTGCAGAACAATTGATCTGTAGTTGACGCTGTTTTGCATATGGTTAGACTGGTAGTTAGGCAGATAGACACGTTTTTAGTTATTTTATCAGGTTAGAAATCTAGAAACCTGCGTGTTTGGATTCAAAGCAACCTATCAAGTCTATTGCTTTGTGTGAAAAAAGAATGGTGCTGAATTTAACCAAGTTTTCGTGGTGGGGGGGACATAGGCAAGTTTCATCGGATAATAGAATTTTTATCAAAAGAAGAACATCTTCAGAGCTGGGTTTAAATAGTGAAATCCCTGTGGACCTAATAGGTAAGCCAATCAACGTAACTCAACTCTATCTTAAAATTTAACACAGCTATCTAAAATTTTCTATTTCAATTTTGTCTCTGGGCTAGCAGTTTTGACATATGATTAGGGATCACTAGGTTAAATGCTTTGTAAAATCCTGAATTTTTTTACAATAATTGGTATCAAACTCATTAATTGACTTGTTCGAATCGAGTACTGTAGAGACTTATTATTGGGGTGGCATTCTAAATTCAATTTCTTTCATTCATACCGTTGGGATACAAATCCCTAACCTTACTCAAGGACCTAATGTCTCATCCTAGTAGATTATTAATATAACATTTGTGAACTAAAAGTGCAAGGAAGGAATCAACAAAAGGTTAACTTCGAGTGAAAACTTGAGATAGCATTTTATTCAAAAGCAATCACAACAAAGCTATAAAATAAAAATCCATACACCAATGTAACAACCTTCAGTCAAATCTTCATTTATTTCTCTTAAACCGACTAAAGCCAATTCACTCACAACGTTGCATATAGAAGGCCTGATAAAGGATAGTGGCAGTAATTAATCAAGCGATTGATTAACTAGTACATGATATAAAGTACAGATACAGGATAGGAGTTTCCTTGATGCCAGAAACGGGATACAGATATACGAAACAAGAGGTTTCTCTAATTAAGGAAAAAAAAACGTGTTTAATTTAGAAAAAAGATCAATTTTAATTGATCCCGCATGCTAATTATAAGGTGATTATGGCAACCTGGAATTGCAGGGTTTCTTTCTTGCTAGGCCTGCAGATAACCCTTCTCCTCCAAGTAAGATATCACATTATCAGCCATTTCGCATGGGGAAGCACAGATATTTCCCTTTTGTGGCAATTCTAACTGCAAAATAGGGGGAAAGGGTTTAGCTTCAATTTAAATGTTGGAATATGAGGTTCAAAGAAAACCAAAGTGGAAAGCATTGTCGTTTAGACAATTATTCTCAAGTATGGCCTTGATCTCTATCGTATTCATATTGCCACAAGAACACACTAGCAACTCAGCCTGAACAGTCTTGATTCTCTTGAAGCCATTTCAAGATTTTTGTCAGCTGAAATTTTCATGTTTGGAGCATAAAGGATATTTAGGTGTATCTTTGAACAAGTACGAGCCTATTCCAAACAACAAGAAAGGTACTCCAACAAAATGCATATACCTCACAACTCAGGGGTGGTTCGTACGGATCATCTATGCCAGTAAAACCTACAAAGAAAATATTACATAAACTACTATTAAATATGAGCTTCTACTAATCTTCAGATACAAAAACCAATGGGGAAATATACCTTTAATTTTTCCAGCTCTTGCAAGCTTGTATAGGCCTTTTGGGTCCCTTGCTTCGCATATTTGGAGTGGCACATTCATGAACACCTGTTTGAAGCATTGCCCAGTATTTACTCAGAGCAATGTAGAACATTCTGATGCAAAGTGCTCAATATTTCAGGTTTCTTAAAAGCACATACCTCAATGAAATTTCCTTCTGGCAACAGCGCACGACAGGCATCCCTGTCTTTTCTGTAGGGAGATATTACACTGGCAACGCAGATGATGCCTGCATCAGCAAAGAGTTTTGCTACCTCTCATGTAGGTGAACCGAAAACAAGTTGAAACTTGTAACCATCAGAATAAGAGAGCAAATGGATAAAGCAAAACAGAACTACGATGAGGAATCAAACAGCATTTACCAATCCTTTGTATGTTTTCCGCTCGATCCTCTGCTTTAAAGCTAAGGTCACGGTTTAAACCATGCCGAACATTATCCCCATCAAGGATGTAAGCCAACTTTCCCCTAGCATGCAAGGCATGGCATAGAGCACAAGCCAGAGTGCTCTTTCCTAAATTCATAGACCATAGTAAGAGAGAAGGAGAAACTGTTGCGTAAGATGGTTATCGGATAGTGCAAAAATCGCAACTGATAATTTGAGAAAATAAAAATGAAGATAAAAGAGACACAAAATTTACGTGGAAAAGCCATAAATAATATAGGATAAAAACCACGGGAAACGGTAGAAGAATTTCACTATGAGAAAATAGGAATTACAACTTCTCTCGATCTACCAAGGAGAAAACAATGATAATTATCTATTGATAAAAATGAGAAAACAACTTTAAAAAAACTCTCTAAATTCTCTCTAGTATTGGAAGAAAACTAGAATGCTTTGGGATGGTTTTGAAGCTAAATGAGCTAGGACATTTATAGTTGAAGCTTAAAGACTAATTTGTAAATATCCTAAATTACAATGACTAAAATTAAGATTTTACCATTATCCAAATTCAACTAAAAACCAAACAAACTTTCGGTGCATTAATATTGTTTGACTATTCATGCTAACTTGCTTGACACTTTCGGTGACATGTATTTTCAACAATCTCCTACTTGAAGATTTGATTGGAACAATCATATCTTCACACCATTCTTTCTACCTTGTACCTTCATGTTGCTTACGTTTCTGTCAGGCCACAGGAGGATCGACACCAGGTAAATTTATCAGCATTGATTGCCTTCATCATGAAATCTGCTATGTTATCTTTGGTATGGATCTTCTGCATATCTATCGTCCATTCTTCCACCTTTTCACGAATGAAATGGTACTGAACTCGTATGTGCTTTGCTCTTGAATGAAATGTTGGATTCCTTGCTAGATGCAAGGCGCTTTGACTATCACAAAATAGAGATACATACTCTTGATTGTGCTCAAGCTCCTCCAATAGCATCTTTAACCAAATTGCTTCTTTACTGGCTTGTATAGCTGCTACATATTCTGCTTTTGTTGTGAATGTAGCCACAACTAACTGCAATTTTGAAACCCAGCTTACAACTCCACCAGCAACTTTAAACACATATCCTGTAGTAGATTTGCTTTTATCAAGAATCAACATACCCATTGATAAGTAAGTTTGATCCTCCGTAACATAATGCAACATTTGAGGTCCCTTTGATGTATCTCAGGATCCTCTTTACTGTATTCCAATGCTTTTTGCCTGGATTTGCCATGTACCGACTAACTACTCCCACTACTTGTGCAATGTCTGGTCTTGTGCATATCATAGCAAACATTAAACTTCACACTGCTGATGCATACGGTACTCGAGACATCTTCATCCTCTCTTATTCACTACTAGGACTCATACTGAAGGATAATTTGAAGTTAATAGGAAGAGGGGTAGAAATTGGCTTACAATCTTGCATGTTGAATCGTGACAAGATCTTCTTCAAGTAATTCTTTTGTGAAAGCCAAATCTTACTATTACTTTTGTCTTGGTGAATTTGCATCCCTAGAATCTTGTTTGCTGATCCCAAGTCTTTCATTTCAATTTCCCTAGCCAGTTGTGCCTTCAATTCTTCAATATGATCTTTATTGGGTCCTGCAACCAATATGTCATCCACATACAACAACAATATAACAAAATCGTTATCGCTGGACCTCTTGAAATAAGCACAAGGGTCTGCATTAAGTATGTTGTATCCAAGGCACATAATGAAGGAATCAAATCTCTTATACCAACACCTCGACGCCTTCTTTAGACCGTATAGAGATTTGTTCAACCTGCAAACCAAGTTCTTCTTTTCTTTTTCTTCAAAACCTTCAGACTGGAGCATGCAAATCTCTTCTTCAAGATTTCCATGAAGAAAAGCTGTTTTAACATCTAGCTGCTCTAGATTTCCTAGATTTTGGATCTAGCTTTGAAATTTCTTGGGAGTTGTACATCACGTACACAATAATTTCAAATACATGGAGGTTTGAATAATCAGATGGTTTACTAGCCCACATCTTCATTGGTGTCTTTAGCTCTATTGCAGTTGATGGAGCTCGATTCACCAAATAATAGGCGGTATTGACTGCTTCTGCCCAGAATGTTTTTTTCTAGGCCTGCATCCCTCAACATTGCTTTTGTATTCTCCTCCATTATCTATTCTGAAACACTTGATCTTATTTCCATAATCAAGTTCCACCCGCACTTTAAAGTTTTTGAAAATTGAAAACACATCTAACTTCTTCTTAATAGTGTACACCCAATATCTCGCGGAGTAGTCAACAATAAATAAGACAAAGTACTTTGATCCACCTAGGGATATAACTGGTGCTTGCCATACGTCAGAGTGAACCAATTTTAGAACACTTTTGCCTCTAGAATTTGATGTGTTGAATTTCAACCAGTGCTGGTTACTTGTTATGCAATGCTCACACAAAGTAAGTGATACCTTTGTTAAGCCCGAAAGTAGCTTTTGTTCCACAAGGACTTTCATTCCTTGTTCTGACATGTGTCCAAGTTTTTGATGCCATAGCATTGTAGAATCTGAACTACATGAGGCAACAGAGGCTTCTGCTTCTAGCAAAGTCTCTCCCTTTAACATGTACAAGTTTGCTGTTATCTTTTCGCCTTTCAGCACCACAAGCGCTCCACGAAACACCTTCATGATTCATTTATGTGTTTCAATCTTGCTTGCATTATTATCCAACAATCCATAGGATAATAAATTTTTCTTCAGGCCTTTCACGTGTCGCACATCTAGAACAACTTTAATTGTTCCATCATACATCTTCAATTTGATGGTTCCCACGCTAACAATCTCTAAGGCATGATCATTGCAACTATACATAGATCCTCCTGAGACAGGTTCATAATGATGAAACCATTCTCTTCTTGAGGTCATGTGATATGTTGCTCCCAAATCAATGAGCCATATATCTACATATCTCTTTCTACCTTCCACGATGGTTGACGCTTCACAACATAGAGTATCCCTATCATCTGAAGTGTTTGCGGTATTGCCTTGTGGATTGGAGTTTTTATTTAGACTCCAACAATCCTTCTTCAAGTGACCCTTCTTTCCACAGTTGTAGCACTTTAAATTCTTTTTGCTTCTCGACTTCGATCTACCATGTTTGTGACTGCTACTTTGGCCACGTTCTGTTGATCTCCCTCTCATCGTTGTCAAAGCTTCTGCTTGTTGTAGATTTACTTGTTTGTCTTCCTTGTTCTTGCGCCGATTTTCTTCTTGTAGAACAGCAGCTGCAACGTCATCGAAGACTAGACTGGTGACATTACTGTTTGTCAAGTTGATGATGAGTTGATCATATGAATCAGGTAGACTTTGAAGTAGAAGTTCAGCACGTTCTTGTTCTCCTATTGTACATCTTAGAGATGTAAGCTGAGAAAATAAAGTGTTCAGCGTGTTTAAGTGCTTCGTCACTGAAGTAGATTCCGACATCCGGAGAGTGTACAATTTCCTCTTAAGGAAAATTTTATTGTGCAACGATGTGGCCTCGTACAGTTTGGTGAGATGATCTCATATCTCCTTAGTTGTCTTCTTCTCCTCGATGCTTGACAATACTTCATCTGCTAATGCTAGATGAAAGTTTGTCATAGTATTCCCATTCATCTCGAACTATTTGTTGTCATCTATGAAATCTACCGACCTTTCACTGATAGCTGCTAGACAACCGTCTTTCCTCATGATGACCTTCATCTTCAATTTTCACAGTGAGAAATTTCTCCCATTGAATTTTTCAATATCAAATTTTGTTTCCATAGCTTCTATTACGGATAACTCACACTATTTCACTATCGTGAATAGTTCTCTAGAGCCTTCAACGAATGAGCAATATCTTCTTACTTTCTTATGTTGGAGGATTCACCTTTTGGTGGCAACCACAAAGACAATAAGCATATATTACACACTCAAATCTGGCTCTGATACCAATTGTTGCGTAAGACGGCTATCGGATAGTGCAAAAATCGCAACTGATAATTTGAGAAAATAAAAATGAAGATAAAATATACACAAAATTTACGTGAAAAACCCCTAAATAATATAGGGTAAAAACCACGGGCAACGGTAGAAGAATTTCACTATGAGAAAATAGGAATTACAACTTCTCTCGATCTACCAAGGAGAAAACAATGATAATTCTATTTTGATAAAAATGAGAATATAACTCTCAAGAAACTCTCTAAATTCTCTCTAGGAAGAAAGCTAGAATGCTTTGGGATAGTTTTGAAGCTAAATGAGTTAGGGTATTTATAGTTGAAGCTTAAGGACTAATTTGTAAATATCTTATATTACAATGACTAAAATTGAGATTTTACCATTGTCCAAATTCAACTAAAAACCAAACAAACTTTCGATGCTTTAATATTGTTTGACTATTCATGCCAACTTGCTTGGCACTTTCGATGGCATGTATTTTCAACAGAAATACAATGTGATAAAGTAATGTTGTTTGAACACACTCTTTAGTTTAGTACAGAGAAAGTAACAAAGAAATCTAAGTTCTTGATTTTGACGATACAGGTTCATCCACAGCTAAAAGACCAATTTTCGATTTTTTGGCAACCTTCAGTTTTTGTTGTTTTAGCATGTAAAAAATACTACTATAGCTAGTATAAGCAAGAAGCCATCTTATATACGCAGGCAAAGAATAAAATAAGGTACAAGTTCATGGAAGAAAAAAAAGGTTAGCATGAATTTACAATTCAAATGTATTGTTTAAACAAACCTGATCCACTGAGACCCGTAATCCATATGATACAACCCTTTTGCTGAAGTAACTCTTGCCGATTAAATTTCCCAATCGGACTTTTGTGCCATACAATGTTTGTTGTCTTGCCATTAGTAGCTATCTGGTGGAGATATTCACCTAGTTAGACGTTTGAAATCAGAACCTTAAGTGGATTCAATTGGAAAGAAACCATGTACTAAAGAAATCATGAATTTGCTCTGTCATCATTGCCACTAACTCCATGAAATGGCCAAAGTGTTCATACGAATATCATAAAACAATGTTTCCCAAAATGAGGATTTCATTACTAAAAAACTATTAATTATCAACACAGCATATAAAGATACTGTAAAATTATAAAATTTCAAATATGAAATCATAAAAATTTAAAATTATCATATATTTTATATTTTTTCTATGCATTTTCTATTAAAAATATGTTTTCGTCACCTGGAATTTTAGTTCCCTTAACATAAAATCTTGTGTCCGTCCTGCTAAAGGTGCGGGAATTCAGATGTATCCAGTTGATTTATTTGGTACTATGAGAAGACAAGAAACCAAGCTAACCCGTGTAAACAATGTAGGCAATTACTTCACTTTTTTGAAAAATTATTACCAGACTTTCAGATGAAGTTTGGGGTGGTTCTTTAAACCTCCTTTTCAATCTGGAATATCTACCATTTCACAAAATTGTCAATGAATTTCACTTGGCTATGACCAATTTACAGCAGAGTCATAAATGTTAATGCTTGCAAGTCTACAAAACCCAATTTAGCAAAGTCATAAATGTTAATGCCTGCAAGTCTACCGATTGTCTTTTAAATATACTCCAAATAGGAATTTTCTTTTATATAGAAGATTTGGTCTTTTATAACTAAATATATATTTTAATTTTCTTTAAAATGGAATAAATATCGTTAACCAAATCTTGACAAGAAAAATAAAATTAAACATAAGATCAACTACGACTTTTTTTCGTTTTCTTTAAAAAAAATATCAGAAATAGAAGCAGCGTCATCATTCGTAATCCGCATAAACGATTCCTCCGTTGCCTGAACCAATATCAACTTGGCATTGTTGCCGCTACTCAACCTCAAAGAAAGCGACAACGCCGGCAATGGAAACTTCACGAATCTAACCTTGTCCTCCGGTGCCAAGCGACCACCATCATAACTGGAGGAGGTAAAACAAATCGCCGGCCGTAACGCCTTGAGTACAACCATCTTTATTATATATTTTTTTCTACACGATGGTTGCAAGTTGAAACAGACAAGCAGGAGGAGTTAACGGCAAAGACGTGATTAACAGTCCAAATATGAATTTGATTTCCTGATTTATAAAATGGAAAACGGACGCGGCAATGGCTGGGATTATATTTTTTAAAATTCAATTTTATTTTATTAAATTTTGATTCCACGTGTAATTCCCTGTTTTCTTCTGCTCCAGAGAGAGATGGACACGTGGACAACGGAGAGTGGAGGAGATCAAAAATTTCAGGTCACGGTCATAATTGTGCAGACTCCAGAATCCAATGAAATGATAAACTATTAATATTTATTTTTTACAAAAATATATTTTTCCATCTAATTAAAAATTACTATTTTTTTTATCATTTTTTAATGTTTTTACTATTTAACATTTATTATTAATAAATATATAAAAATATATTTCAAAACTCTCAATAACTAATTTTTAAATTTATATTTGATAAAATTTAATTATTTAAATTTGAAAGAATAAAATAACATACAATAATTTTTAATTTTGTAATTTATATTTTAGAGTAAATTAAGTGTCAGTTTAAAGGCGTTTTTTCCGAAAAATCACCGGTGATCAGTATATTTATCGATCTAACACCGGTCAGATTATATTTCCCGATCTAACACCCGTAGCAGTAAAGCGGGGTCCTTGCCCCGCACTATATACTGATTTGGCGCCACGTGAGGTATAGTGTGCCCCTATACCGCGCTATACGCTGACATGGCTTACACGTGGGTATAGCGCGGCCTCTGGTCCGCGCTATAGCTGTTTATCTGACACGTGGGGTATAGCGCGGTACAGGGGGCGCTATACCTTTAATTACCCCCCAATTCTCCCTATAAATACCCCCATCATCTATTACTTTCATCACACCATATTCTCTCAAATTCTCTCAAATACTCTCTCTATTTAAGGTATATTTTATAATATTTTTAATATTATGTATTTAATTTATTTAAGCATTTTACTTTATTTAATATTTTACTAATATAATTTTTTTACAGATATATAATGGAAGGTGGTCTACTTCGCTTGGATGGAAATCATATATCTCGACACTTTGCTGATACGGTAACATTTTAACGTTTTAATTTAATTTAAATTATTTGTAATAATTTGTTGATTTATTTAATGCATGATTATTAAATTAAGAATTAATTTGTGTAATTATTTAATTTTAGGAGAAGGACCATGTATTAGATCATTTTATTAGGAATCTTAAGTTAGTGACACCTAGCCGTGTCTTGTCGTATTTAGTAGAGGCTGGATTTGGTTATATAGGTAGATATCAAGGTCACTGTAAGATAGAACAAGACCTTATTTCTGCCTTAGTAGAGCGTTGGAGGCCGGAGACCCACACATTTCATCTTTCGTGCGGAGAGTGCACGATTACACTTGAGGATGTTGCTATGCACTTAGGGCTTTCGGTGGATGGAGATGTGATATCAGGGATCTCGTAGGGTTCCTGGACTACTTTGTGTTGGGATAATCTAAGACGTGTACTGGAAAGTTTTATCGGAGGTAGGATACCGTTAAATTGGTTAGATGCCAATTTTCGGGAGTTGAGCGCAGACGCCTCTGAGAATGAAATTAAGATGTATGCACGGGCATGCATACTGCAGTTGATAGGAGGGTTGTTGATGCCGGACAAATCGCGCAACCCAGTTCACTACATGTGGTTGCGACATCTTAGCGACTTTCGTCTGGCCGAATCATTCAGTTGGGGCTCGGCAGTTTTGGCTTTGTTGTACAGGGAGATGTGTGGAGCCACTGACTACAGGCGTAATGTTATCGGCGGATGTCTCCTGCTGCTGCAGTCTTGGGCATGGTATCGATTGCCCTTTTTATGCCCCGTTGTGAAGAACTCATTCGTATTTCCACTACTTCTGAGGTAATTATAAAACTAATTTTGTATATTAATAATTTTATACAGTGTATAATAATTTTTTTTCCTTGAATAGGTTGTCTACTGATAGGAAAAATCATCAGGAGCTACCTGATGATTTAGAAAAAAATTAGGGTACTAATCGATCAGAAGGCTGGCACACAGATATGAATTTTAATGTTTAAAAATTGATTTTAGATTATAGTTATATAATTAGATTATTATTTTGATAAAAAATTATATAATATTTGTTTTAGTTTGAATGGGTGACATATTGTACTGATGATGTGAGGGCGATGATCCTACCTGAGTTGAGGGGTCCATCAGATGTTTGGATGGCGATGGTCCCTCTGATCTGTTATGTGACCGTCGAGTGGCACACTACTGATCACGTGCTCCAATAGTTTGGTTATTTTCAACCAATTCCGGAAGCACCTCGAAATATGGACGAGTTGTATAGCTTAGATAGACGCGGCAAGACAAATACAAATTGGCTGGTGAGACATCATGAGTGGGTCGTGTTATGGGAGGATCGACATCGGCGCCTTCCCCGTAGAGAGCCCATTTTACTTGACCTCTTGAGTGTTGCTGAAGGTTATTATGAGTGGTTCAACAGTAATGGGAAACCGTTTCTGCTTCCCGATGATGCACGAGGGCATACCTTTCCACGACGTCGACAGAGATGTTCACCGACATAGCACCATCGTCCCCCGACTCGTGGACGGAGAGCAGGTGCTTCCTGTTCATCCTCAGCTGCACCAGCAGGACCTTCACAGCAGCTACCGTAGCCATATATGATGCTGCCGCCTTTACATTACCAGATATCGTCGCCACCGTCACAGATGACCCCTCCTAGAGGCTATTATGGGTCTATGTTTGAAGATCTGACTTGGGGTTCATATACTGGATATCTGACGGGTTCAGCCTCATCACTCATGGCCGCAGCACAGACACCTCATGTATAGTTTTCACACTCAGCGATGTCTGGGTTTTATGAGTTTTCCCAGTTTTCGCAGGCCGGTGGGATAGTCAGTCATACACCTCCAGGGTCCTTATTCTATGGAGGTGCTTCATCGTCATCAGCTCCTCATCAACCTAATGTACCTACTCAGGACGACGACGACGACTGTGATGATGATGACAGCGAGGAGTCAGAACCAGTGATACGAAGAAATCCTCCTCGAGACCGACAACCACTGCCCTGCGGAACACATTCGCGTCGCATGCATCGATAATTTTTTTTATTATATTTGTATTTACTTTATTTTGTTAAATTGTAATTTTTTATTATTTCTCATTTAAAACTTACTTTATTTTGTTAAATTTGTTTGACTTTTTTTAATGTATTTCAGTTAATTTTGTTTATTACCATTTAATATCAGTTATTGTAATTTGGTTATCATTTACCATTTAATTCTTATTGTAAGTTTGTTGTATTTAAAATTATATTCAAATACCAAATTGTTATTAGATTGATAAAATTTAATGATTGTGTTCATTTTTTAATCTTCATTAGCGATTATCGAATGACATTAACTTGAAGTAAATGCAAATCAAAGTACAAGAATTATTATTTGATAAACAAATACATCATTTTCTCATCAATTGTTACTTGATGGCAACAAAAGTGGACATGTTTTTCTAGTGTGTCATAGTTTCTACAATGCCCACATCTTCTGTCTTGTCTAGATCTTTCTTGAATATCCATATCGCAATGAATTCAATTGGATTTTGGATGACCACGCTCCCTCAATAAACTCGGATTTGGTACAATCGGAAGCTAATCTTGAACCTCATCAGGGTCTTTGTCATTACCTATGGGGGGAAACTCAAATTTGTATACCTTAAAAACTTCAGATAGTAGGTATACGGGATCCAAAAAATGGTTATAGTCTTGACGTGTATGCGAGCAAACTGCTATCACATGATAGCATGGATACTTCAGAGCTTGAAAAAACCCGCAATCGCACGTTCTATCCCTTAGATTTACTCTTAACGACACAGCTTTAATCCCTTGAAGAGGTCGCGACAACTCTGTGGCACGAAACATTTCATGCCTTCTAGAGAAGCTTGTTACAGACATTCCATTTGATGCAGCAATTTTTTTCTGTAGATCTGCAACTAATCTAGGGTGATAGACATGACCGCCTTGCATC
This sequence comes from Hibiscus syriacus, assembly GCF_006381635.1. Lineage (NCBI taxonomy): Eukaryota > Viridiplantae > Streptophyta > Magnoliopsida > Malvales > Malvaceae > Hibiscus > Hibiscus syriacus. The sequence goes on along the minus strand of NW_024062978.1, from coordinate 2,396,701 downwards.
CAGGTTTGAGCTTGTCCCCTGAGCTTTGCAAAAAGCGCCCCAAACGAAAATATGTAGTCTTTACCAAAGCCGCTACTGGTAAGTGACGTGCACCCTTTAAAGTTGAATTGATTGTCTCTGCCAAGTTGGTCGTCATGTGTCCATATCGATATCCACCATCATATGCGTTCGTCCACATTTCTTTATCGATGAGGCTGATGTAATCGTATCCTTCTTCGTTCTTCACCCGTAAATCTTGAAGCATTGATTCAAACGTTCGAGGAAGTAGTTCGTAACCTGATCAAAAAATGTATAACTTACTAACTTGCTTTCTTTGCAAAATTAAAACGATTGAAAGAAAACAAACTACATCAGTTTCACTTACTCATGCGCATAATTAATTGACGCTCATCATTCTTCTTGTACATTCCATGATAGTTCGCAGCAATGTGTCGGAAACAATACCTATGTTGGACAAAGGGTGGTTGCCACATTAGACCCAAAGACTCCATTGTTGCTTTGATCCCAGCTCCGCGATCTGAAATGACACAGATGTTTTCCCTCGTGATAATATGTGCACGTAAATTTTGGAGGAAAAAAGCCCAAGAATCTGTATCTTCTCCTTCGACAAGAGCAAAATCAACTGGAAGAATGTTGCGATTACCATCTTGGACAACTGTCAATAATAAAACTTGCTTGTATTTTTCATACAAGAAAGTCTCGTCGATCTGGATCACAGGCTTTTAGTATTTGGCAGCATTAACGCACTATGGGTAACTCCAAAAAACCCAGTAAAATTGGCTTCGATCGCGAAGAACTCGATCATTATGGTATGCATAGGAGGTTTCGAAGTCCACAGTTATCCCAGGATTCAACGTCCGTACCAGCCTAAACCAACCTGGAAGTTCGTTTTAAGATGCATCCCATTCGCCATGAAGTTTGACAATGACATTTTGTTTTGCCAACCAAGCTTTTTTATAGGAGACAGTGTACCCATACTGTGATTGTATAGCTGAAATCAACACTGCAACAGCTATATGAGAGCTTGTTTTTACCATGGGCATGATGGCTTGGCATATCATTTCAGAGTCCAAGTTGGGATGATCTTGGTTGACCCCTCCAGCACAACATGTGTGAGGACCATTGTATACTGTTAGTTCCCATATGTTGTTTTTCCTCTTCATTTTCGATACGCGAACCATCCAATTGCATCTGTTTTTGCGTCAGACACAATAGCATACATATTTTTCGGTTGTCGATCGATTGACTCTGGACTGAACATAATTACGTATATTGTAATTTTTTTATAGCCATCACCGCTTCTTCTTTGCTTGAAAACTCCATGCCTAAACATAACTCACCATTATTTATTGATGAGCAATATCCATAGTCACCGAGATGAGGCATATTGGCCCGTACATTGCACTATAATCAACTTCATACATGTGTGCAGGAGGGTCAGTTTGTGCCACATTTCCTGGAACTTCATCATCATCGGAGTTGAATTGCGGTGATTCTGGGTGAATGAATAGTCCAGTCTCAGTACCATCCGCACCAGGCTCACGAAGCGGTTCTTCTGATGGAGATGATGGTTCCTCCATGCTCTCCACATTTAGGTCGAAGAACCTACTACTTGCACGCCTTCCCCTTGAACTAGAAGGCATATCGACATTGAGATCGAAAAAGCTCGCAGTCGAATGCCTCCCCTGGAGCTTGAAGCCATCGTGTCAAATGGAAACTGCACAGATGGTTGCGTCGATGGCATCTCCATATGGTATAAGAAATTTGCAGATGAATGCCTTCCCCTTGAACTGGACGCGGTGTTGCCATACGAATTATTCGTGGACCCACCTCGGTACATATCGTAAGGAGTTGTGGATGAATGTCTCCCCATTATGGCATTAAAATCATTACACATTACTGTAGTCGGGCTGTCAACTTGATCTACTTGTTCAGCCAGCCCATAGTGGGAGCTTAAAGATTGACCCCGAACAGCACACACTTGAAAAAAAGGTGCACACATCTCAATAGCAGCGTCTGAATAATTACTTTGAGCTTCAACCATCATTTGAACATCATCATTGTTCGAAAGTTTAAACGATGTATAAGTTAATGGCAACAATGATGTTGGAAATCTGTACTCCAACGACGACATTCTTCTACTACTTCCAACATGAATCTTCCTCGAAATCTTCGTTATCAGCTCCTTAAGAGTTATGTTTCTCTTTAATGATATTTTAACACGCTCAATTGATACGAAAACAACGTCGGTTTCATCTTCTCGAATTTCACCATCATAATAAACAATAGCTGAAAGTCGCGTCATTCTTTGAGTTTAAAAGTGAAGCAATATTATATCTGCAAAAAAAATAACTGAAACAAATCTAATTAAATAAATTATATATGAACGAAAATATAACACAATAAATTTTTTACACATCAACGTAAATAATTTAAATAATATAATTTTATATTATTACCTGTACCGCAAAACTATTTTAACGTATGCTCATGCTTTTCAATTTTACAAACACAAAAATTAATTGAAAATAATTAGTATAATATTTTTTTCAAATAATCATAATAAACAATAAGTATAATAAAAAAATTTATAAAAAAATTTATAACGAAAAATCGCACGAACTTCTAAATCAAATATGAGAAAATTACCAGAATTATTACTCATTGACGGAATTGTTGTATTAATTTATAAGTTAGAGGAGAGAGATGTGAGGAGATGTGAGAAACTTAACGGGGAGCGAAGGGTATTTATAAGCATATAAGGCGTAGTACCTGCACCGCGCTATATGTAATTATTCAGATAAAGGTATAGCGCGGACCAGGATCCGCGCTAAATATAATTCATACCCAGGTATACGTGACGTATAGCGCGGATCAGGGTTCACGCTATCGTGTAAGTCATGTCAGCGTATAGCGCGGTACAGGGAGCACGCTATACCCCACGTGGCGCCAAATCAGCATATAGCGCGGGCAGGGAGCACGTTTTACTGGTACGAGTGTTAGATCGGAAAATATAATCTGATCGGTGTTAGATCGGTAAATATACCGGTCACCGGTGATTTTTCGAGAAAAACGCCCAGTTTAAAAGGTTATTATTTAAATATATTAAAACGTAATTATCATTAATTTAGAAAAATAAAGAGAACTATTAATACTTTAAAAACTGTATAAGTAATAATAATAATTTTAAAAGTATAGTATTAAAAAAATAATCGTGATTTTTTCAATCCACGTTAAGTTTAGAATTTAGCAACATTTTTAAGTTTGATCTTCAAATTTAAATTCTATTCTACATCACATTCGATTGAGGTTGAGATAAAAATAGATATTGTTTTACTGATGTGAGTTAAAAAATATTTATTTACGAGTTTATAAATTTTAGGCTTAAATGTCTTATTGTCCCCCGAACTATCTCATTTGTACTAAGTTGTCCCTTAAAAGTATTTTTCGAGACATTTAAGCCTTAAACTTCTAAAACCAAACACTAAACTCCAAATCCCAAATCTTAAACCTCTACTATAAACCATGAACTATAAACCTTAAACTCAAAACCCTAAATCATAAATATCCAACATTAAATCATAAAACTTTAGTCTTAAATCCTAAATTATAAACTCTAACCCTAAAACTAAAACAATATTATTTATTATGAATTAAAGAACAATTTATGTATGACTTATAAATTTTAATTAAATTTAAGTTATTTATTCGTTTAAATCTAATGACTATAAATTGTTGTCAAACTTATTAATTTTACGTAGTGTAAGTGGACTCTAACCTTATATATATATATATATATATATATATATATATATATATATATATATATATATATATATATATATATATATATATATATATATATATATAATCTAAGTTAAGTATAAGATTATATCTATTCGAAAATAATTTTCAATCATTTAATATTGAATGTTCAAATCTAACATTTATGATGCTCAAATCTGAGACCTCAAATAATAACATCAATTTTTTACCATCGATATCATTTGGTTCATGCAATTCAAATATATTTTTTGAATCATATGAGATGAGTATATATGATATAATATATGTTTTTTTAAAATTTAGTTTGGGTGCAAGTATTCAAACATATATTTATTACAGTATTTAATTAAATTTATAAACTCATAAATAAATATTTTTTAACTCACAACAATAAAACAATTTCTTTTTACCTCAATCTCAAATCTTAAACCTTAAACGTCTAAAACCAAACCCTAAACTCCATATCTCAAGTCCTAAATCTCTACTATAAACCTTGAGCCATAAACCTTATACTCCAAACTCTAAACCCTAAAACTTAAATCTTAAATCCTACGTCATAAACTCTAATCCTAAAAGGAAAGAAATATTATTTTATTATGATTAAAGAACAATTTATTTATGGTTTATAAATTTTAATTAAATTTAAGTCATGTATTCTTTAAATCTAATGACAATAAATTGGTGTAGAACTTATTAGTTTTACATAGTGTAAGTGGATCCTAACCATATATATATATATATATATATATATATATTTCATTAATCTAGGATAAGTATAAGATTATATCTATTCGAAAATAATTCTTAATCATTTAATATTGAATGCTCAAATCTCTAACATTTATGGTACTCAAATATGAGACCTCAAAAAATAACATCAATTTTTTACCTTCGGTATCGTTTGGTTTATAGAATTCAAATATATTTTTTGAATCATATGAGATGATTATATATGATATAGTATATGTTTTAAAAAAGGTTAGTTTAGGTGCAAGTATTCAAACGAAAATAACATTTCCTTTTACTGACATTATTTAATAAATTTATAAATTTACCTATATTAAAATATATAGTATTTAATATTCTGATAATAAATTTATAATAAATTTGAATTTAAAGGTAATAAAATAAATAAATATTCAAATTAATAAAAACCGTAAGCATTATTAAAAACAATAAATAGAGACCAAACAAAATAGCTGGTCCTGCATATACATTCTTAAACGTTATATAGACCACAACACACCTAAATATAATAAATGCACCTATTAGAGAAGTTCATACATAAATTTTCTCTAGTTGCTTAAACACTCTCATAAATACTCGATACACAACTAAACAAATAATGGTGAAAATATTGGCAAAATATATAAAAACATATTTATTGTATACAAGTTATTAATTTATATATTTCTAATTAAATTTTGATCACTTTATTTATGATATCAAATTATTTAATCTAAGTTTGTATATTATTATAAATTAGTACTAATTTATTTATATTAGACTAATCATGCTTTTTCAAAGATATAATTAAGAATGAGTATAGGTGTCGTTAAAAACTTTCCTAGTCTTACATGGAGGAAAAGAGTACCAATACAAATATTATAACAAAACAACTTATAACAACGTCAAAGTGCCGGTCACTTTCTTACGCTCCCGGAGTATATTGTATGAGAACTACCAATTACGGTTATGGATATCGTCCAAGTGCCATTTCAAAAAATGAGTCCCTTAAATCATGTTTATTCAAAGAAAAACATCTTTATAAAAATTAAGAAAAAAACCTTTAAAATTTTAATTAAGGTGTTGATCTAACATATAATTAAAAATCAGTAATAATATCCTTAATTCGAGATAAAAATTAATAATATTTCAAAACTAATCGTGAACCTTAAGTCGTTAGTGTATAGACTGAACAATGATTTCCTCCACTATATTCACAACAACTATACTTTTACTAACGAGAAACGATGTTGTTTTTGATTTGAGTAACGCCAGATACGACCTAGAAGCAATCATCGCGTACTCTTCTTAACGACGATAAATTAATGAAAGTAATTCTCATTAATACATTTCAAGTGTTTATTGTTCTAGAGAAACTAGAAGATACTATTTTTATAATCCCATTAAAAATAAAGTGTTTGTTGCTTAGAAATATCATTTTCTTAAAAAATATTTCTGAAAGAATTACTGAAAATAAGGTATAATTCAAATAAATTCGAGAATCATAAAATGATATTAAACTGTTTTTAGATATTCGAAGTCAATAAATCATTGTTGGTGCACTTCCGGTAACACAAATGTTACATGAATATATTTATTTTTTGGTAACAAAAGAGGAGCTGTGCTATCAGTGGATAAAACTATTCCTCCGATCCCGATAGAGGAAGTCACCAACCTCGTCGGGCGGGTCATTAAGCACAATGATTAAAGGAGATCTTGTTCTACCTAGATGAGTCATTGCGTCGGCTACACAATTAGCCGCATGGAAGCTGTGGGAGATTCGGCGGAACAGAGTTGGTTCAAAACCCGGAGTGGTGGATGAGCTTAGGAGATATTAATTTCTCCTGACTGATAATCATATCGTTGTCAGTGAATCAAAATAAATCCCCTCTATTAAAAGATCATGATAGATTTAGACTAAAAGAAATGATAAAAAAAATCATGAAAGTCTAAAATACATCCCGTATAAGATAATCATATTTGGACCTGAATTTTTGTTTTCAAAAAACAATATATTTAGACCTTGATCGATTGATTTATTGTGTGCAAATGGATTTTTAAGAAGAAAATGGTCATGGATGTACGTATCATGCTTATTCGTTGACCTAATATGTGAGTTCACCGAATCATTCAAGTTATTGTTTAGTGAAATGTGAGGAAATAGTTCGATATGTGCAATAAGTGGTTTTGAAACAGAACTCCTCCAATGCGACGGAGGTTTGGTATACCAAAATAATTGTACCATTGTAAAAATGGTTCAAAACTTACAATATTGAATCATGGAAAACCTAAAGTATCATCAATCATCCATCCACAGCCATTGAGAACTACAAAATGAATATTAATCATCTGTGGAACTATTTATTTGCCACCCCTTTTCAATCACCAGGAAAAAAAAATCAAAAGTACTAAATCCCAAAAGCATCATTGAATAGAAAAAAATATGTAATTAGGGTTTCAGAGCAAGTACCAAACCAAAACGGGGACTTTTTTCCAAGGCCTTTGTGTCAAGCTCACCAGAGATCGTCAACAATGACTTGGGTACGACTTCGTGCTGCAGCAGTGCTCCAAGCCTCCCATGATTGTTGAGCTTCGCTTTAATCAGTGTGAGATGATCAACAGCATATGCCCCTCCGACAGTAAAAGTGTTCTCATTCGTGGAAAACCTTCGGGTGATTTCACCCACAGCAGCACTCTTCTTCTGCTGGTCCAGGTAATGCACATACGAAGCTTTCATGCTGTCTCCCTTGTCCCCACTGAAAGTAAAAAAGATGCGAAATTAGGGACAAAAATTAGAAAATTTTCACTCTGTTTCACTTTTGATATCTATTGGAGTAAATTTGTAAGTTCACAAAAGCTTACAGAAGTATCGAAGCACACGAATCTGGTTTTGTCACACTAATACCAGCAGTGTACTTCGTGAATTTGCCAGAGGTGGTATCATAACCTGCCTCTGCACCAAAAGCAATAGCAGGTGTCCCAATGGTTGCTGTGACATCAACACCTGGTTTCTGGTTCAAACCAATCGTTGTTGTAAAGGTAGCATGGTCATGGAAATACTGAACCTCCAACTGCAACATAGATGGCAAATTCGAAACTTTAAACATCAAAATCATTATGATGAAAATCATTTCTTCATAGGAGGGACAGCTTTATACCTTGCCAGAGTTATAGTCAGGTACTTTGAATGATGCAATAGTCTTGGTGGATGGAAGAATCTCAGTGAATGTAATTGTTGTTGAAATCTGGACAAGTGATGTAAAAATGTAAGATGCTCCGCAGGATTAGGCTACATGTTATTCAATACTTTCAAAAAAAGGAAGTGAAAATCATAGGAACCCACATTAGAATCAGTATCGAATTTAACATCGAATTGAGTGTTCTTGTACTTGTATAATGCAGCAATATCCCCAGTTGAAAGGCCTCCCTTCTTTAGAGCAGTTGATGTAAAAGCCTGAATATAAGGGGACAAAAAAGAGAATAAATTGGATGAAGATTCACTAATCACAGCAGACATACAAACCACCCAACAATTCGTTGAAAAAAGTACAAACTAAAACTTTTGGCTCGGTTATCCATTGCATTCAGTTGGAATTACACCTTTTGAATCAAAACAAGGTAACATAGAAAACCAATTCAGACAAAATCAGTCCCTTCTCAAGTTAAACACAGCTTCACCCAAAAATACTTTGAGCACATGTGTAAAATGTAAATAAATTAGAAAGTAGCAATTATAATCAGTGTTCGAGTAGAAAGATAAAGCTGACTCCTGAAGAATTCAAGAAAATCACCCTAATATGGATTCCTTTTAGATGGAAAAGAATAAAGAACAAGAATATCAATTTCAAATGAACGATCTACATTAATAATTAGACCTTTTAAATTACCCAAATGCACAATTTATGTTAAAAGAGCTTGAAAAATAACAATTGGATTAAACATATATAAAATTGCATAAAAGTTGCGAAAGCGTTAGTTTTACACCAGTACAGGCCCCTCTCTATGTATATCAAGTCCTAGAAATCAGCATCTCTTTATAAAATAAGCTATCAATCCCTAGCTACTACATAAAGATCAATTAAAATCCAAGGTGCAAAACAGATTATTTTGGCTTACCACTCCAGCGCCAGTGTAACTAGAAACAGTGAACTTCTGATCCGAGGTATAGTCTTTAGTCAACAGATCTGAGCATTCAAAACATAGAGAAATGAAAACAGATAATTAAAACATCGAAAGATCGCACGGTAGAGAAGGAAGGTTATGGAGGACTCGATTACCTTTGGCTTTCTTGCCGATATCGACGAAGAGTGCTGGTCCCTTACTCATGCTTGCACGAAGCCTAGGAAAGATCTAAGAAATTGAGACGAAGAAAAATGGTGAAATCGAATCGCTTTGAAGGACGAACTGCTTATTTAGTGGCGGAGACGAAAATGAAGATGCAAAACATTTTTCAAGTGGGTGACTATCTGCTGTGGCCGTTCTTGGAACTGGCAGTGTTTCTTGACCGTTCGATTTGATTGATACTTTGATCAAATTCAGGCATGTTAGGCTGGATATGAACAAAAACAAATCTAACCAATGAAACAAAAAGTTTAATTAACGATTTAGCCCCTAATGTATAACTATTTTCTAAATCTACATCTTAAAATACTTTTGTCTCAATTTTCCCCATAAACTACCATTTTCATCCCACTTTGCCCCTATAGATGCACAAACCAGCGACCTCGATGATAAATGAATTATTATTATTTCTTAAGGTATCGAGTTTGAGCATCATGAATGTCAAGGGTCTGAACGTTTAACGTCAAATGATTAAGAGTTATCTTTAAATATATATTGTCTTGTACTTATCCCAAATTAATAAAAAATAGTATAGGTGCCCCATGATAACATGCTACATGTCACATTCTTATTGTCAATTTAATTATTTTGGAGTAAATTAGGTTGAATATGATAGTTTAGGGGTAAACTTAAACTAAAATAATTTAGAATGTAAACAAGAAAAGTGATATACTTTTAAGGGATAAATTGTGAATTAAGCCTTTAAAAGTATAATGAAATATGATGGTGAAAATATTGCACTAAAATAATTAAAAAAGAAAATAACCTCAGTGACCGAAAATTCCTTATAATATACGATTTTGACCAACTTTTTTTCGATTTGCCAAAATGACCAACAAAATCGCAATGCGATCTCTAAATCGCAACGCGATCTCCAGTATCGCAAATCAGTTTCCAGATTCGCAACGCGATTTTGACTATCGCATTGCGGTTTTCCAAATTCGCGTTGCGATTTTGTAAAATCACAATGCGAATTTGTAAATCGCAACGCGATTCTGACTATCGCAACGCGATTCTGACTATCGCAACGCGATAATACATAATATCAACGCGATTTTGACTATCGCAACGCGATAATACAAAATCGCAATGCGATTTTCAAAGTGCCATTAGTATCGCAACACGTATTTTATTTTCAAATTCCAAACACGAATATTAATACATCCCGTAATCGCAACTCTTAACCTAAAAACCTAAATCACAACTCATTCCCATCTCCATTCTCACTATCTACGGTGACATCCGTCCCCATCTCCGACGAAATCCGTCCCCATCTCCGACGAAATCCGTCTATCTCCATCTCTCAGAGCCACCCTCACAATCATTCACGATCAGAAATGGAAAATCAACCAAATCAATCACCGATGGTTAGTTTTTTTAATTATTTTTATTTTGAATTTTTTGCATTATTATTAGGTTTTTCATATTGAAATTGATGATAAGTTTACTGGTAATTTCAATAATAGATTAACCATTTCACTTAGATTGCTTATTAAATTCATTCGATTACTGCCAATACTGCTAAACTGTTTAGTCTTTAACCCTGTAAAGTTAGTATTTGTCTTTGTTTTGTCTTTTGGTTGAAGTAATGCAATTCATTCAAGTTTCAATGTTAGACAATGACTATTTGAAACCGAGGATCGCAACGCGAAATGAAAATCGCAACGATAGTCAAATTCGCGTTGCGATAGTCATTTTCGTGTTGCGATTTTCATTTCGCGTTGCGATTATCTCATTGCGATAGTCAAATTCGCTTTACGATAGTCATTTTCGTGTTGCGATTTAAGTTTCAGAAACTATTATTCTTCTGTAAATTGAAACTTGAATGAATTGCATTACTTCAACCAAAAAACAAAGACAAATACGAAATTGTCAGTGTTGCAAATTTAAGTTTAAAGAATAAACTACTACTACTCTTTATTGTTTTTGGTATATCTTCACAGTGTAGTTTTTAATCTAACTTGGTATGTTTATTATTTTTGTAGAACTTTTTTTCGGCTCAGTTGACCTTAAAGAATAAAATAAGCTTAGTCACTACAATTGCGTCGAAGCTTTCACCTGTACAAAGAACATTGTTTGAGGATACTTGCTTCGGGCCATGGCTGAAAGTACAACATCCGGGTGGAGATGCTATGTTGACCCATTTGTGGCTTCAGACCATGACTAGTAATCTACCCGAGAGTATAAAACGTGATAATGAAGAGATATGGTTTCATTTTCCACCGGCGTATACGTGTTTTGGGCGGGAGGAGTTTTGCTTAATCACTGGTCTACGCTTCGGACACGATGATGTAGGTCGATACACTAGTCATATTACCCGCCCATCATGGTTATCCCGGGTTTTTCCTGAGCTATCAATGGAGAAGTCGAATTTATACGTCAATGACTTGACGAGATTATTGAATAAGAAAGATGGTTTTACTCGGATAGATGACATCGATGTTGTCCGAGTATGCCTTTTAGTACTTTTGCATGCCGACTTTTTAGGCAGAGAGGCCAGACAACATATTTCTAAGGACCTAATATTATTGGTAGAGGACCTAAATGCATGGAACCTGTTTCCGTGGGGTTCGTATCTATGGAAAGCTACCTGGAATAAGTTGTCGTCTGCCTTTGATGGCCGCAAAAGTTTGTGTGGCGATGGTTCTAAATACACTTTGTCAGGCTTTATTTGGGCCTTTAAGGTAAGAATTTCTATATAATGTTTCCAAAATTATAATTAATTATTTAATAATTACTAATGTTTGTGCATTATATTGTTTTTGTAGATTTGGATATTTGAGGCTTTTCCCGACATGCAGACATATGCATTTAAAACTTCAAATGATATTCCTAGAGCTATTTCTTGGAAGAGAAAACGGCGGCTGTTGATTTGGGAAGAGTTACTACGGTATATGACAATAAATGATGTAAGTTAACACAAATACTACCATATATATAAACAAGTTATTACTAGTACACGTTTAACTTTGTTTGAGCTTTTATATTGTTAGAAGGCCAACATACCATTATAATGGCTGACACCCACAGAGGTTGAGCTTGCCACTGATTGGTGGCAAGCTAGTAAGCGTTTTTTTGATGGCACGGATGATGAGCAGCCTCCACTTCGAGAGCCATCACCTCACCCAGAGCCATCACCTGATCGACCACACTATATACCTCTACAACGAGAGCCATCACATATTCCGTCACATCATCGAGCCTATTCTCCACCATCACCTCATGATAGGCGACCGGCAAAGATGCCACGACATTTATCTCCCTGTTCTCCACCTTCACGGGATGAGTTAGGGGAGTTACGTGATGAGGTCAATGCCTTACGTGAGAAGGTCGATACTTTACGCGATGACAATGGTGCATGGCGTGACGAGGTATCTACTTTACGTGGTGAGGTAGTGGCTCTACGTGAGATGGTAGCATCATTGCAGAATGAGGTTTATACTCTACGCAACGAGGTAAGTTTAAGATTTTTTATATTTAACTTGATTTACTCGTAATTTCACTTAGATTAACCATTTCACTTAGATTAACCATTTCACTTAGATTGCTTAGTAAATTCATTCGGTTGCTACCAATACTGCTAAACAGTTCTAAAATAAACCTGTGAAGTTAGTATTTGTCTTTGTTTTGTCTTTTGGTTGAAGTAATACAATCCATTCAAGTTTCAATTTCCAGAAGAAGAATAGTCGCAACACGAAACTTAACTCGCAACGCGAAAATGACTATCGCAACGCGGAAATAACTATCGCAATGCGAAGTTGACTATCGCAACGGGATAATCGCAATGTGAAATAAAAATCGCAATGTGAAAATCGCAATGCGAAAATGACTATCACAACGCGAATTTAGTTTCGTGTTGCGATTTTGGTTTCGCATTGCGATTTTTATTTCGCATTGCGATTATCCCGTTACGATAGACATTTCCACGTTGCGATAGTCATTTTCGCGTTGCGATTTAAGTTTTGTGTTGCGACTATTCTTCTTCTGCAAATTGAAACTTGAATGGATTGGATTACTTCAACCAAAAGACAAAGACAAATACTAACTTCACAGTGTTGCAAATTTAAGTTTCAAGAATAAACTACTACTCTTTATGTTGTCCTTGAACATGCACTAAACCTATATGATGTCCTTTTAAATGTTTATAAGTGCTTACTTCCGGAATATTATCTGATGCATTTTGTGAACTATGATAGAGTAATGACTTGGGTGAATACCGTGCAAGTTTGAAACATATTTGTCTTTGTTTTCACTGTTTAATATCATGTCTGTTTATTTACTGATTTATGTATTAATTTATTTTTAGCGGCCCGATAAGGTGGATGCTTTACGTTGATTTTTTCTTGCACGACGGGGTTCACGCATTAGACGGCATGCACGTGCCATTACGTCTCCATTCACCCCAATAGTGCGAAGACTCCATAAGAAGAACCTGTCATCGTTCAAGAGGCCCCTCCTATCGTTCAAGAGGCCCCTATCATCTCTCAAGAGTCCCCTCCCACCGTTCAAGAGGCCCCTGTCATCGTTGAAGAGGTTCCTCCCACCATTCAAGAGCTCGATTCATACGGCGTAATATGTCAAATTATTGAGAAACCCCCTCACGTGCCGGACATGATGGATGACTGTTGGTTTTTGTATGAGTTACCGGCCAATACCATTTCGGCAGATGAAGTGGAGAGGAAACAACTACATGAAACAATTCTGGATAATACCCTTTGGGCTAAGACTGCAGTTGATTTTTATCTACATGAGCGGAGCCAAGGGTGTTACGCTGACATATACAAACTCAACGATGATATGCATTTGTTGATTGATCGGTCTTGGTGGGGTGTGTTATTAGGGGTTGAAGACAAAGGCTATTTCGATGGGGGGTAAGTCTTATATTTTTTCTTATATTTCATTTTGATTAATTTTTTTAAAATTTATGTAATTCACTAATATATGTCTTTTTTTGTGAAACAACATATTGATGCATGGGTGTCACATCTTCTAATAGTAAGGAAATTGAAGAAAAATAAAAAAAATACGCGATATATAATTATATCAACGTCTTTTCACGTAGTTCACTTGAAGAATCAACGACAGAAATCATATGTGTTGGCTAATGGACAAGCTAAACTTTATCCTGAATGGTGGGAGGTCGATAAATAAGTGCGCAATTTGAATTATTACTTATGATTGCAGGTGTTTATCCCTGTTTTGGAACGATTGGCTTCTCGTCGAGCTTCAGCTCCCATCCCTGAAGAAAATAATATATGACAGCATGATAAATTACATATCATTGTCTGATTTGAGAGATATTATTAAGGGATGGAGCTCTGATTTGGCTAAATTCTTGGACGCGATTAATTATTGGACTTATTCTGGAAACAAGAAGCCAAAGAAGTTCAATGTTACAGTTATCAGAGACGAGACCGCGCCACAACAAACGCCGGAAGCCATAGGGGATTGTGGTCCTCTCGTATGCATGTGCTTGGAGCGTTTGATGACAGGAAGTACACAGTTTCTACCTCCCACCGATAGAGATAGAGGTGCAGTAGGCTTGTGGTTTCGGTATTTTATGGCTAGAGCGATATATGCGAGACACTGCCTACCTGCATCCGCATTATGAAAGTGTCCATAAACAATTTGTAAGTCAAATGCAAGTGTTGTTAAGTACCTAGAATTCAATAATAATTTGCTATTTGTTGGTTTTAGATGTGTAAAAAGTGTTATTTGAGCAAATGTTTGGTTTCTGCAGGTTAATCCTGAAGTGAGCTGCGTGAAATTGATGTATAAGTGCATAAACAACTGTCTGGGGTACACTTTTTTGATTGTTTAATTGATTCTTAAAAGTCTGATTTGTTTAATTGATGAGGAAAATAAGAATTATTATCATTTTTTGCTTGTTTAATTGATTTATAAAAATTGATTTGTAAAAGTTGATTTGTTTAATATTGATGTGTAAATAATTTTTATTTGTGCTTGTTTAATTGATTGAAATGTAAAAGTTGATTTGTTGATTTCAATCTGCATCATATTGAAGGCAAAAGACCTGTTGAAGCCAAAATTGCAACGCGAAAGTCAATTTGCGTTGTGATAGTCTAATACGCTTTGCTATTTTCTCATTGCGATAGTCAAATACCAGTTGCGATAATCAAATTCGCGTTGCGATAGTCAAATTCGCATTACGATAGTCAAATTCGCGTTACAATTTTCTCGTTGCGATAGTCAAATATCCGTTGCGATAATCAAATCCGCGTTGCGATAGTCAAATTCGCGTTGCGATAGTCAAATTCGCGATGCGATTTTTGCATTACGATAGTCATATTCGCGTTGCGATTTTTGAGTTACGATAATCAAATTCGCGTTGCGATAGTCAAATTCGCGTTGCGATATTCAAATGAATGTGTAATAAGTGATAACAACTGAACATATCATATCAATGTTCAAACTCAAGTTACTAATACATGCATAACTGAAAATGTTAGAAGTTTACACATAAAATACACATAATAGTCAAATTCGCGTTGCGATATTCAAATGAATATGTAATAAATGATAACAACTGAACAGATCATAGCAATGTTCAAACTCAAGTTACTAATACATGTCTAACTGAAAATGTTAAAAGTTTACACATAATACAACGTTTGCATTTAAAAATCACCTAAGTTAATAGTCCCAAAAGGTGAAGCCGGTTGTGATTGGGATTTTGATTGCCTTTTTCTTGACACCATATGAGCTTTGGATTTTGATGAGGATCCATATTTTGGTAGAAGAAAAGATGATTGTGATGGCACTGGTGATCCACATGTCAACCTTGTATGACCACTTTCCTTACACCGACTACATGTCGATCTCTTCTTCTCTTCACCCTTAGACGGTATACGATCGTGACTTTTTGGTCGGCCAGGTAGCCTTCTGTCCATGGCTGGTGGCAAAACTGTTTGTAAGTCATCTGATATGTCCCACTCAGAAGGATGTGGAATAGGGTAGATAATCTCGACATAAGTCTGTCGATATACTTCTGTAGTGTAGCAATCCATAGCGTATGCTCTTGAATCATCTTGGTTTAGATGAAGAGCAACTTTTATAACATGCCCACACGGATAACCAGATGTTTGTCATTTCATACAACTACACGTCTTTGCATTTAGATCGACAAGCCCATTTAAGTTATTATCCAGTACTTCAAACAAAGTGTTTGAACATGGTTCAACTCTCCATGACGTTGACTTCATAACACGTTTCGTTATCTTTTTTTCAGTCCATGGTGTAACACAATGTTCCAATGTTCCTGTAAATTTAAATAAATAATACTTAGTAAAATATATGATAAGTTACGAATTTAAAGAAATAATACCTGCATGGTTTCTTTTCTTGTAGTACCACTGTTGAATAGAGGCTCGCAAAAACTCCATTAACATAGTAATGGGTAATTTCCGGGAATGATGACTTAGAGCGTTGATTGATTCTGCACTATTAGACGTCATGAAACCATATCTTGCTCCAAGTTGATGTACTCCTGACCATCTTTCAAACCCGACATCTTCTAGTATTTGAGTACACTGAGGCAAAACACGTCTTAAACAATTTATATGCTTATTAAAATCCACTTCCCGATAAGCTTTTACAGCCTTCCAGTATGTCCATTTGTGATTTTTTATACCAGCAGACCTTGATTTTAGATTTCTATATAAATTAACACCACAAAGTCCATAAAAAGCATCTGGGAAACACCTTCTAACAGCGTTGTCAATTGAGTTTGCCCTATCGGATATGATTGTCAGATTGCTAATAGGACCTATGCAATCCCTAAGATTCCTCATAAACCATGTCCATGAATAAGAGGTTTCATATTTGCCAATCCCGTAAGCTATTGGCAGTATCCCATTGTTAGCATCCATGGCTACTGCTAATAAGTTTACTCCAAGGTATCGACCTTTTAAATGTTCTCCATCAACTATAATAACTGGGCGCATGCAAGTAATAAATGAACGAATCTACAAAATCATATACACAAGAAATATAATCATTTAAATGTGAAATGCATGTAACTAACAAAAATGAGTCAACAAAATTATATTGATTTACTAACCGTAGCACCAATGGCGATAAACAGCAACTCAAAGCGTCAATCTCTATCTGTTTTGATATGAGTTACCGACCCAGGATTTTTCAGCTTTAAATTGTGACAATAAGCCGACAGTTGGGCAAACGATGCTTCTGGCGACCCCCTCAACAATTCCAAGGCATAACATTTGGCTCTCCAAGCTTGATAATATGAGATACTAATCTTGAACCGAGCATTCACGTCAGTCATTATTTCATGTCCCCGATATACCCTGCCATTCAAAAACATTAACTCAGCCAGAAAACCACCTAACACCTTTTTGTTTGCCTGTCTATGGTGAGGAAAAACTTGGGTTCTTGAACATGTATGTTTATCAATAAAAGTCCTAACTTGAAACATTTCGCAATCTTTTATCCTCTTTGCAATCATACGCCACGTACAGTTTTTGTCAATCATACACCTTGTTTCGAAACGATCTTTGCTTGATTTGTTAACTTTTACAAAGCTATCTTCAAGTCTTCCTTTGTATCAAAACAATCATCTTTCTTGATACGAATAATTTTTGTGTAACAATCAACTGCTATTTTTACCAACTCTTCTTCCGGTATCTGAAGTAATTCTGGCATATTCCAGTTATACTCCCGTGGCATTTTCTTCGGGGACCTTTCTTCGGGGATTTCTTCTTCTTCTTTTTCTTCTTCAGGTTTTTATGAATTACAGAATGGATGTTCAACATGTTCATTCACAGTCGTAACTTCCTCCTCATTATCATCAACAACATCTTCCTCGACAGCGGCTGTTTCATCATCAAAATTCGGGTATTGACCAATATCAAAATCATTACACGCAGGGTCTGTTTCTTCTTCTGAAACATCATCAAAATCCGAGTATTGACCAAGATCAAAGTCCGGGTATTGACCAAGATCAAATTTAGAATACCGACTAGTACTCACAATTTTTTCTGTTAGCTCATCATCGTCTAACTGGTTAATACGAAAATCGAAATTTGGTGTTGAAAGTTGATTGAGATTTTGATTAGGGAAATGTTGTGGGTTTTGAGATTGTGTTTGGTATTGGAAATGTGGTGAAACAAAATTTTCTTGGTGATGAAATTGTGGTGGAACCATTAAATTTTGAGCACCATAAACTGGGGTTGAAAAACTTAGTTGATTACTACCCGCTACTGACCCAACTTCACTACTTCTAGGTTCAACAACATACAATGTAACATCATCTTACGAAACACTAATATAAGCAATGAATCGTTCAACATCTTCATTGTCGGTTAACAAATAAACTTTACATTTTCTCTGATAAGATAACCTAAATCCACTTAAGGGCTCTAAATTCAATTTATTTGCAACACGTAATATTAGAGTTTCATAAGTTAATTTTTTTAATGACAGTTTTAGTTGAAGATTCATGGGTAAAGGCATATATTGTAAAACACCATGAACGTTCTCCCATGACCCTCCAAAACACAAATCTATCCAAACATGATCAACATTAGATGATTTCATTATTGTAAATTAATTTACTAAACAAATGAGCTGCGAAACTAAAACCTGTTGCCGGATGGGGAAGGATGTCGTTGGA
Source organism: Hibiscus syriacus (assembly GCF_006381635.1). Classification (NCBI taxonomy): domain Eukaryota; kingdom Viridiplantae; phylum Streptophyta; class Magnoliopsida; order Malvales; family Malvaceae; genus Hibiscus; species Hibiscus syriacus. Next base: position 2,378,196 of record NW_024062978.1, on the reverse strand, counting down.
TATAGGAACGGATGTCGCCGGAGAGAGTGATAGATGGAGATGTAATGAGTTGCGATTTAGGGATTTAGGTTATGAGTTGCTTCTGCTGCGTAGTTATATACCCAAAACATTTATGTTGCGAAACTAAAACTTGTTGCAAATTTGAAATTCAGTGTTGCGACAGTCAGAATCGCGTTGCGATAGTCAGAATCGCGTTGCGATTATGTATTATCGCGTTGCGATTATGTATTATCGCGTTGCGATAGTCAGAATCGCGTTGCGATTTACATATTCGCATTGCGAATCTGGAAACTGATTTGCGATACTAGAGATCGCGTTGCGATTTAGAGATCGCATTGCGATTTTGTTAGTCATTTTGGCAAATCGAAAAAAATTTGGTCAAAATCGTATATTAAAAGAAGAGAAAATCGCCTCAGTGACCAAAAATACCTTATAATATACGATTTTAACCAACTTTTTTTGGATTTGCCAAAATGACCAATAAAATCGCAACGCGATATCAAAATCGCAACGCGATTTAGAAAATCGCAACGTTAAAAAGAAAATCGCAACGGTCAAAAGAAAATCGCAACGCGAGCTTCCAAGTTCGCAACGCGATTTAGAAGAAAATCGCAATGCGATTGATAGAATCGCAATGCGATTTATAGAATCGCAATGCGATTTATAGAATCGCAATGCGATTTATAGAATCACAATGCGATTGAGAGAGTCGCAACGCGATTTAGAAGAAAATCGCAATGCGACTGAGAGAATCGCAATGCGACTGAGAGAATCGCAATGCGATTTATAGAATCACAATGCGATTTATAGAATCGCAATGCGATTGAGAGAATCGCAACGCGATTTAGAAAATCGCAACGTTAAAAAGAAAATCGCAACGGTCAAAAGAAAATCGCAACGCGATCTTCCAAGAATCGCAATGCGATAGTCTACAGTGTCGTTGTGATAGTTAAAAAAATAGTTAAAAGATTTTTGTTTCTTAAGAATTTTCTCTAAAAAGATAGTATCCGCGCGGACGTGTCGAAGACACGTATTACCACGACCACGACCACGACCACGACCACGACCACGACCCGACCCGAGACGAGACGGCGGCGGCGGCGGCGCGCGAGAGTCCCCCTTGTCCTCTTTCACTCAACAAGGAAGTGCAAAATACAAGCCTTAAATACCATTCCCAATAGTATTTCCAATACTATGTGGGATTGAGCATTACGAACACTTGTTCCAAATATCATTATTCTTCATAAGTTATCATCCATTACAATATGAATTAGTCGTGTTAATGAACCAATATACCTCATTAATATATGGTATTGTTGAACAAAAGAATGATGATGATGATCTTATTAAAGACCATCTAATACGAAAGAATCCAATGCATAACCGATACCTTATTGTGAAACTAATTCACATAGAGGTTGTACGTGAAAAAAAAATCTTTTACTTTTATAGTAAATATCTATCTCAATAATTTTAATATAAAAAATATATTTTTTATTTAATAATAGAATTATTTCATGTATTTATCAAGTTATAATTTTAAATACTTATTAAAATGAATTAATTTATTATCGATAATTCATATTGTAATGGATGATAACTTATGAAGAATAATGATATTGGGAACAAGTGTTGGTAATGCTCAATCCCACATAGTATTGGAAACACTATTGGGAATTATATTTAAGGCTTGTATTTTGCACTTCCTTGTTGAGTGAAAGAGAACAAGGGGGACTCTCACGCGCCGCCGCCGCCGTCGTCTCGTCTCGGGTCGGGTCGGGTCGTGGTCGTGGTCGTGGTCGTGGTAATACGTGTCTTCGACACGTCCGCGCGGATACTATCTTTTTAGAGAAACAAATGTTTTTTTATTTTCAACGTTGCGATTCTATAAATCGCATTGCGATTCTCTCAGTCGCATTGCGATTTTCTTCTAAATCGCGTTGCGACTCTCTCAATCGCATTGCGGTTATATAAATCGCATTGCGATCCTATAAATCGCATTGCGATTCTATCACTCGCATTGCGATTTTCTTCTAAATCGCGTTGCGAACTTGGAAGCTCGCGTTGCGATTATCTTTTGACCGTTGCGATTTTCTTTTTAACGTTGCGATTTTCTAAATCGCGTTGCGATTTTGATATCGCGTTGCGATTTTATTGGTCATTTTGGCAAATCCAAAAAAAGTTGGTTAAAATCGTATATTATAAGGTATTTTTGGTCACTGAGGCGATTTTCTCTTAAAAGAATTTTTCGGTCACTGAGATTATTTTCTCTAATTAAAACATGGGTAAATTACACGCTTACTCACTAAATTTCACTTGCTCTCCTATTTCACTCACCATACTTTCAATTTTTTCAATTTGCTCACAGAACTTTAGACATTAAACTTTTTTTTATCACTCGACCATTTTCTTTCTAACCGTGTGATGATGTGGCAATCAACACTAAAACGATGTAGTTTTGGATTCTATAAAAAAATAAATTTAGATCAAAACGACATAGTTTTAATCTAAGTAAAAAAAAAACTTTTTTCCCATTTTGGCTCTTTCCTTCATCGTTCTTCTTTCTTCTTTCTTCCCTTATCTCTGCATTTCTCCCCTAATCTCATTTGAACCCAGGTTCCGGCCACAACACCGACAACTATTCTGACCACTTCCGACCACCTTTACTGGATATCAATGACCAAATAATGACTTCGAAATTTGCAAAAAGAATTGTGCTACCATAATATATAATTTTTCAAGAGTCGAAAGAAGAAATTAAAGGGATAATACGAAATCCGATTGCATCATACGGTGCTTGAAGAAATAAATCCAAAGGGAAAGTCATTTTGGATCAAAACAATACCACAAAAAAGAATGGATTCTAAGCAAGTTGAAACTAAAATCCAAATGAACAAATCTCCAATCTTCTTCACAATCTTTCCCCATTATTAGAGGGAACAAACCAAAAAATAATGGAATGGAGATATAACCCAGAAAAGATGAAGATTAATTATCTCAAAAAAATAAATAAATAAACACATGCAGTGAATAAGAAAGCAACTAAAAATCAAAACTAGAAAAGGGTATCCTAAAAAAAAGATTAAATAGTTGAAGAAAATTTGTGCCTCAAACTTAGAGAGTGGAGTGGTGATATGGGTCTTTTATGGGGTATTCATTATTTTCGGAGGAAGAGAGAAATTTGTTTCTCTTTCTCCATTGTTGAAAAATGTTTATTATTTTTTTTCTATCAATCTGTTTTAACTTTAAAGATAGTAAACGTGGAGTAATAAGAGAAGAAACAACATAATAAAGAAGGAGGAGAAGGCAGGAGAGGATTTGGGATTTTATAAAGATAGTAATTTTGAAATATAATAAAACTAGAAAAAAAATTCAAAAACCATAGAAATGGAGAGAGAAAGGGGGAAGAAAAAAGAAGAAAGAAGGAAAGAGTAAAAATGAAAAAAAATAGTTTACCCTTTTTTCTGACGTGTCATTTATAATATTTTCAGATGATTAAAAAATTATTTATGTATTTCACGTCATAATGCCATTACAAAATTAACGACGGACTGACAGAAAAAGTTCAATATATAAAGTTCAGTAAGCAAATTGAAAAAAATTAAAAGTACGATGAGTGAAATAGGATAGATAGTAAAATTCAATGAGTAAGCGTGTAATTTACCCTTAAAACATCAATTTAGCTCTCATAAAAAACATACATATCCAATTTAGTATCTATAATTGAAAATTTAGTCTTTATAAAAATTATACATATCCACTTGTTATTTTTAGTTACATGGCTAACAAACCTCTATAATTGTGACACATATTATTCATTATGACTAAATTGATTATTTTTTATGTTAATGGTTTAATTTAATTTTTATGTCATATGCTTAATTAAATACATGTTATAAAATTTATAAAAAGTACTTATAAATATTTTTAAAAATATTAAATTTACATCAATTATAGAAAAAATTTAAGAAAATATATTTAGAAAATTATAAAAAATAAAATTATTTTTTATGAAAGATTGTTTTATCGAAAAATGTTTAGCAAATCAATTGGTGTCAGTATTATATTTAGTCTTCAGTAATATCACATTGATAAAAATATGTTAAGATTGACTTTCAAATAAATTCAATAAATTTAATTTCTTCAAAAATTTTAAATTCCTTAAAAGTAAATCTCCTAACATTAATAAAGTAATACTGTTTAATTAGTTTATAATACATAATTATGTATGTATGTATAAGACTTGTTTTTTGTGACTTAAACACAGTGTTTTGAAAACCGGACCGGAGCGGCCAGTTTAACCAAGAATCGATGCCTAGTCCGGTTCAATCTACACCGGTTGAACCGTTACTAGTGAACCGACCAGAACCGTTGAACCGTTCGAACCGGACCGACTGAAAACTGGAAAAAACCGCCAATTTTGTTTTTAAAAAAAAATTAAACCAAACGACGTCGTTTGTTAAACGAGCCAAGTCGAACTCGAGTATTGCTGAGTTCGACTCGAACTTGAAAACTTTAAAAGTAAGCTCAACTCAACTCAAACTCACGAGCTAAAAATTATCAAGTTCAACTCAAACTCGAAATATAATATTGAAACTTGAACTCAAAAAGGGTTGAACTCAAAAAAAATTTAGAAGCTCGATTGAAGCCTAAAATTCGAGCTTGATTGAAGTGAAAGAATAGTTCACTCAATGCTCACCAAAAGGCTCCATGATTTTGAATGTCAAATTACCTCTATTATTTATAGAAGTTAGTTGTGATGCTCTTCTATGTTTCTTAGCCATGTGGGATTGTTTTGTTCTCATATTTTTACTCTTTAGACTTTTGGGATGATCTTCTATGTTTCTTAGCCATGTGGGATTGTTTTTTTTTTAAAATTAAACCAAACAATATCATTTTGTTATGATTTTTTTAGCCCCAAATTTATTTTTTAATTATAGTTATATAATTATATTTATTATTTAATATGTTTTACCTTAAATATTATGTTGTAGTTGTTGAAAACATTTTGATGTTTCGATATAACAAATTAAGTTAAATGAATTTTAAGATTTTACAAATGATTTTCTAAAAGTATATTCGATTTAATTACTCGAATATCAAGCTATTACTCCAAGCCTTTCAAGATCAATTTTAAACCTTACTAAATGTGTAAATTTGTGTTTTATACTTAAACTATTTTTAAACAAATTTTCACAAAGTATTTTGAACCAAAATCAAGTCTAAAATCAATTTTTCAAGAGCATGCACCGATGCATCAATCCATGCATCGATGCATCAATTAATTTCTTGAATATCGAATGCATTTTATGCATCGATGTACATACCATGCATCGATGCACTCAGTGCATTTGATGCATCGATGCACAAGACTATGCATCGATGCACAAGACTGTGCATCGATGCACTCAAGCTTTTTCAAAACATCGAATGCATTTTATGCATCGATGCACTCTTAGTGCACCGATGCACTAAGGGTCCAACGGTCAAAATATTTGAATTTTACACTGATGCACCTATCATTAGTGTGGATAGCTAAGGTAGTGGACGTAGACTTTGGTTGAAAAAGTCAAACCACTGTAAATCGTTGTGCAATTACTTTCAATTTTCTGCAAAAGCTTCCACCAAAATTTTTATCACCAATTCACCCCCTCTTGGCCGATTCTATCGATCGATTAACTCAACAATAGTTAATTTGAATCATTTTGTTTCACTTGATTTTATGGTTTTTAACTTATATATGTTATGACTTGCTTTTGAATATGACTTGTGATATAAAAAATTATTTTTTATTAAATATTTATGACGTCGTCCGGTTGAACCAGTGAACCGGTAGTATAGCCGGTTCGCTAACCGGTCCGGTTCTGAAAACTATGCTTAAACATGAAAATCCATTAGAAATGATTGAATAATGAGAAATGGTAAATTGGGAAGTCCGGAAGTCCAAGTGAGTTTGGGAGAGGGAGCGGATGCGTTCTTTGAAAAAAACGCATGCCTTGACCGCCGAATCAATTTGAGGGGGAATTATGGATCCAAATATCTCTCTACTCATCATCTGTTATTTTTGCATTGCAAATATTACCAAAATGTAAACTTGAAAATAGTCCACAAATCTCACTAACTCGAATAAAAACAACATAGTCCGATTTGATGTACCATTTGATAAATATGCATAGGAACCATATACTAAAATACAATTGGATTTGGTGTACGATGCCAGACTGGGTATCCTAAGAACCCCATTAAAGCATGTGGACTGGCTGAGCCACCCTCTGACACCCAATTTACCATTTCTCATCAAACCAAATTCCTCCTACCTTTGGTCCTACTAACATCAATCAAAGGGCCCAACCTCAGGTATTAACATGCGTGTAGTTTTCATATATATAGTGAAAGTTGGTGTAGACTGGAACACCGTGACCCTATTTTACCAACTTTCCAAACTGTGGAGTTTACTCACAAACATTGTTACCATTTTTCATTATCTTTCTTAATCCATGCATTGCATAATCAAGACCGGAGCTCCTCTTTGATTCCTTTATAACATACTTTGGAATTGGGGGGGTCTTTTATGGCCCTCCAATCTTGGTGCGGTTTCAGCCTAACCGTGAAAAGTAAACTACCCACTCGTGAAAAAGTAAGCCACAGTATTACAGGCAAGCCCAATCATGATTCACTTTTTCCTCTCTCTCGCTTTGATAGCCCCAAATAAAATACTGTTATATCTTCTGCCACATTTCCTTACTCTAAAGAGAGTTTATCATAAACTCATTTATAAAGTCTAACAACAAATAATTTGATCTTATAATAAACATCTTAGACTAGTAATGATTTAAGTTTAAGCTTTACGATTCTATATCAATCCAACTATAAGATAGTTGATTATCAAATATACGAAATATATGATAAAATACTCATTGACATTCAAGGAAAGGGAGGGAAAAGAGAGAATCTACTCCATCCTCTACTTCCATAACATACTATCATGGTTCTCCACTCAAATAAAAAAGAATGAACACAAGTTATCAATTTAATTATTTTTCCCGGTGTTCAAATCTTATAAACCATTACCTCACTCGTTATACATCAACATTTGTGCAATGAGCTGAATTTTTTTTGTTGCTATAAAAAATTGATTAGTAGACATATAACGACGTTCTCATATTCTAATCACCCAAATTCTGACCTAAGAAATGTATCAACTCAATAAGGACAAGATGAGGACATACAATCTCTGTCAACTTAAGATAGTGTGAAACAAACACAAATATTAACAAAGGATGTTAACTATAAAAGTGAGTACATAAGATCAACATGCGAATAATAGAAGAGAGGAAAACAGGTAGAAAACATCATCCAAGGATGTAAGTTTACTTTGTCTCACTAAAAAAATTAAAATAGGAAACAAATACAAACGAATTTAAAAAAAAAGTGTGCAATCTTCTAGCATTCTCTTGAAATGAAGTTCTCTTCCTCCTTTAATGGCTTTTGGATTATTGTCAGCTACATAGTTCTTACTGTAGGCCAAAGCTATCCCCTTTGTATTTATTTATTTACTCTATCCCTCTCTTTCTTTTTTAATCTTGTCGTTTGTCACAGGCTAAAAAAAATCTTTTATTATTGGAAAACGGAACCTTCAAATCATCCAACAACAAAATCATAATGAAATACCACAAAAACACTGATGAAACTGGCTATAACTAAAATCCAATCCCAAGAATCAAAATTTCCTCTCCTTTTCTTTAATCAAAGTAATCCAATCGGTAAAAAAGATGGCTGACAGAGTTTCATTGATCAGACTCTTTGAAAGTAAGTTTTCTCTTAGTCCCAATCCTGACAGCAGAGGAGTTCTCAGTAGCATGATACAGTGAAGAATAATTTGAGGAAATTGCAGATTTTGGAGTCCTGGATTTTCCCATCTCTATTTCATGCATCATATTATAGCAGGAAAATACATGTTCCTGCATCAAAATATCCAACGGAACATTCACCATAGAGCTCCAAGTTACACAAAATATGAGAAAAATTATAATACAAAGTAATAGCTCACAGTTTCTAGAGATCCCCATAATGAAATGAAATCCATCTTGAGCTCCATTGTTTTTCTTGTTAATCTTTGGTCACAAGAAGCGGCCAACACAGCCGCTGCAGCAATAACCGATGACCGATGCTCGACTGAATTGATATCTGTATCAAAAAAAATCAAGCATTAACATAAGCAAACAAAGGAAAGTTTCATAATGGCATTCAAAAACTAGATTTTTAGATTACCTTTTACTATAACCAAAATATGCTGCAGAGCTTTAGAGACTAATCCTTTGGGTATAGATTCACCATAAAATTTATGGATGAAGAAAGATAAATAAGAAAAGGGCGTTACACAGGTCATTTTCCATTCCAAAGTAGTGAGTACCAATAGCTCCATTCTTTGAATCGTTTTACTTTCGAACTTGTAATCTTGTGTGGGAAATTCTGATAAAACAGGTACTCTGCACTCCTCCATTTTTGCTGCTATTGATAAACATGCCACCGACAACAATTGTATAGCCCACAATTTCCCATGCTAACCAGTACAAAAAATTACATTGTTACAAACGCAAAGAAGAAACCTTTCGTTTAACCATTGTCTGAACAATAAAAAAAATAAGCTTACATCAATGGATTTCTTTGAGAGAAATCGATCAAAGTGTACTACAGACAGATATGCCGTATGGATTTGAAACCCAAAGAGTGTTCTTTTCTGTATTAAAAAAAAACCTTTTTCATCAAATCAAAAGGGGAAAAGGAACCACAGAGAATAAATTAAGAAGAAATAAGAAGATACAGATTACAGACATTGAAGATCCATTCAATGGCATTTAAGCGAGCAAATCGCAGCCAGTTATCTCGATCGGTAATCCGATAAACAGTAGAGGATGTAGTAGTAGAAGTTTCTCTTCGAATCAAACTCTCAATATACTCGTCATCCTTATCATTAAAGTAAAGAATTTCATCTTCGTCTTCTGGCTCTGTTTCGAAACAACAAGCTTCTTCTTCTGTTTCATGACACAAGAGGCTAGAGCAAGAAAAGTAACTCCCAAACTCTCCCATTTGTCTCAATCAAAATCCTTGTTACATAACAAAAAAGACACAAAAATCTCAACCAAAAGAAGAAAAACAAAATATGGGTTCGGTGGTTTGCTTCCTACAACAACCGGTATATATGTTCCACGTTTGAAGAGATTAAGGAAAATTCTACAGAAAAGGGAAAAAGAGATTTGACTTGGGATGACTGGGGGACTGAGGGGAGGAACCGGGAAAAGGGTAGTTGATGATGCGATTCGCGGTTTTGGTGCCGCCAATATTAGCGGATGTGGTATGTAATACTCCAATGTTAGAGAAAAATGAGGCGTTATTTGGCAGTTACATTACTGTACACTGCAGTGTAGGAAACTAATTTTGTACTTTATTCAATTAAATTTCTGCATCTTTTGGGGATTCTGCTACTAAAATTATTATTATTATTATTATTATTATTATTATTATTATTATATAAGCCAGGGCTATTGGAAACAAATGAAAATGATATCTTTTTAATTTTTTATATAATAAATTTTATTTATTTACTTTAATATTTTCACGTTGCTCTTTAATTTCATTTTCATATATTGTATTTTTATAGTCATTTATATTTTTATCAAATACTTCACAAAAGTTTAAGCTAAAACGATTCTTCCTTCAAACATCTTATTTAAAATAAAAAATAACCGATACTTTAACTATGTAACTTTTAATTTATACAAATTTATTATTATAATGTTACGTGTCCTAACCCTAAAAATAATAATATCATGTGTCCCATTTAAAGTTCAAGATTAAGCTTTTATATTTTAAGATTTAGAATTGCAATTTTATACAAATACAATATGCACATTAAATAATAACTTATTAAGAAATTAAATTAACTTATATCCGATTGCTTTAATCAATTTTAACCGAATTTACTTGCCCTACGTGTTTCTGATCTAAGTTTACTATTCCATACATTTTCATTAATTATTTTATTGTAATCATTGTATCTATCTATCTATATGCATGTTTTCTTAATTATTATAGCTGTGTGTGCACTTTTCTGCAAAAAGTTCCAATTTTTTATTCATGATGTAATACATGAAAAATGGAATTAATAATAATATAAAAAACATTGTTATACTTATACTCTGTTGTCTCTATCCTCGTGTTATTATTGTAACCTTTTATATTGTATATAATATTTGTCAAATCTATTATAATAATACAAAAAAAAAATCATTAATAATCATGAAGTGAGATCATTTTTATCAAACACTGCAACTAAATAAGAATTCTTATCATCCAAAAACACTTTTTAATACAAAATGATCTTGGAGATAACCTGTTTCAATAAGAACCTACATCAATGTACAAGGCTATATAAAAAGAAAAATAGTAGAGGGAAAAAGCATGGGGAAGGGGCAATGCCAATGGGGGAAGGCCAAGAGAAGGGTTTGATTCATTAGAAGAGATAATGATAAGAAACGTGAAGATAGTAGCAGGAGGCAGTAGGGAAATAAAATGATCCAACTCTGTGAGTGCGGTGAGGAGCGTCTTCACGTGCAAAAAGACTGGACCATTCTGGTTTTTTTATGTGAAGAGGAAGACGCTCCTCCCCCCTCTATATGCTAAAGTAATTTCCCCTTGTACAATATATATCACACCTTTTTCTTCTTTTGAAAATTAAATAAATTGATATAGTTTTTGAAACTTGAATTTCTAATTAAATTATTTGCTTGGCTCTTAGAGCTATGAGGAGTTTGAAAGCTTGGAATAAATATCCATGGGAAGTCCAAGATGGTCAGTAATCGATTTTTGACTGGTTTCTTATATTTTAGATATTGTATTTCTATCTATGCTTAGCCTACAGGTTCTACGTATTTGTGGGAAAAATCATGACATCGACACGGTACCTTTTTCAGTTTTTTTTTAAATCTTCTCTCGACATTAGATAGTTATATAATAATATAAGTATGACTTCTGTTAAAAAATTATATTTTTCAGATTATTATGAAAATTTAATGTTGAAAAGAAAAAAAATACACTAGAACGAATTTTGATAGATTTTTTTACTCTCCAAAATGTGGTAGATTATGTTGAAAAGAACAATAAACTATGTACATTAGATTAGACTTTCAGAAATGCACATTAGGGAAAAAACTACAAACTTAATACATTAACATGAAGTAAATAGGACTAACCTTACAAACACCATAAACATTAAATAAAATCATTAACATAGCAGTATTGATTAAGAAGTTTTAATCTTTGTAATCAGTAGACTCGTCAGAATTAAGATTAAGTTCTTTAATTTCCCATTCTTTTTGTTGTTGTCGTTCACGTACGAATTGGAACCATGTTTCTGGGTCTCCATCATCTATGTTTTTTTCTTAGTCATTTGTCTGAGTTGGTGGGATATTCGAGCTAGAAGCAACATCCTCAATGGTATGAGCAAGGTCAAGATCATCGAACTCTACAAATAAATCGACATTAGAGAAAGAATGATAGTAATATGTCTCAAACATTCTAGCAAGGTCTACATTATCGCTTAGATGAAACCTCGTGTATGATAGTGAAAATCTATAATATAAGGAAGGTACTCTTCTACTGCTTTCGAGTAGAACTATTGTTTGTATACTGAACTTCAACTCGTGTAGTTGAATGTTTTTTCGGGAAACACATAGTTATAGATTTGCAATCGTAAAAAATAGTTGCACAAATAGTTGACATGTTTGAAAAAACTCAAGCTTTGGAAGTGAAAGATTGAAGGTGTTTTGGTTTTTTTTTTGCTTCAATAGCTGAGTAAAATGGCTTTCAAGTCACAAATATTAATAGTTAATGAAGATAATTAAATGAACATTGAAAAGTTGGTGAAATGGATCATTATTTGGCCTATGAGAAACACATGTTTTTTCTGATATGAAGTGATAAATGCACCACAAAAAAGTTTTCTGATTTGAGTTGATAAATCAATGAAAAGTTGCTGAAGATGATAAGACACCACTATTTCACCCGTTGTCTGAAATGTTGTTTAAATTATGCATTGATAGGCCTCTGAAAAGTTGCAGAAGATGATAATACTCCACTATTTCACTCGTTTTCTGAAAAGTTGTAACACCCCGAATTCTGGGTTAGAAGTTTCAATTATTTTTTTGGGACTTTGAATATATCCTATAGTTGTAGAAAGCCTTGACCCAAAAATAAGTGAAATTGGGCCTGGATTAAGCCCAATAGAAAAAAGTGTATTTTTAGTTTGCACCCAAACTTAGAGGGACAAAGGGAGTAGCTAACTATTGTTCAAAATTAAAGATGAAAACCAATTAAGAATTTGTGATCTCACGTCTGGAGCAAGCTCCCTATTTTTCTCCACAAACTTGTCTCTTTCTCTTATTCCCCATTCATCTTCCTCTTCTTCTAAACCTTGGCAAAGGTTCTAACTTTGAAGATTGTCAAGCCTAGTTCAGGATTCCAAGATAAGTTTTAGAATCTACTCACCCTAAGCTCTAATCCAAGCCTTCAAACTCAAGCATTGGCCTTAGTTTTCAAAGTGTGTATTTTGTGGGGGTTTAAGAAACCTAAAGGTTTTGACTCGTTTTCAGTGATTTCTAACCTTAGGAAGTGTTTTTAAACCTCCCTTAACCTCCAAATATAGTTAGTAACCTATAAGCTTGATTTTTTGTTTAGTGAGAGAAGTAGAAGAGACCTATCAAGCAAAGGGAAATGAGAAACTTACCTTGGGTTGAACCTTGAGCACCTCTAACAGCTTAGGGATCAAAGGTAACTCACTTCAGACTCATCTATACCATATGTATGTCAATTAAATATGTTTAGTAGGTTGCATGACCTAAGTTGCATTTTCATGGTAAAATTCGAAATTAAGTGTTTCTAACATGTTTATAGCCTCTTTATGATCCCTATAATCATACATAAGACATTAACAACAGTTGGGTCCCTCATTAGGATGTTTAAGGTCGAAAGATAGCATTTTTCATGCTTGGAACAAGGCAATTATAGGCACGAGTATCAGTACTATAAGAACAATACCGATATTGTTATTCAGACGTTGAAAAATCAAGGAGTTTAGGAATGAAATATCTTTACTCCTTCATTTAGTATCGATACTGGGAGTCAGGTATTGATACTAACAAGGTAGTATCGATATTGAGATCACTTAGCTGATTCTAGTAGGCAATTTTGGTATCGATACCTAAGGCGATATTGATACCAGTACCAATACTCTACAGAGGAGTATCGATACTCAGTCAATTATCAAAACATGAAAGTTAAAAATGGTATCGATACCAGGGTCATTATTGATACTCATGGGTCAGTACTGATACTGAAGGCTCAATATCGGTACCCCGAACAATCTTGGATAAAGAACTCAAGAATTTTAAGAGTAGGTTTTAGGGGTGCCATTCATATCAGAATGCTACGAGATAAAACTACAAATGAGAATGTTAAATTAACTAAGAATAGTAGAAACAACACTAGCTATGACAAGATAAAACTAGTCTTGTTTGACACCCAGGACACAACCACGACACCTGGGTCACTCTAGCAATTACAGTCGTACAGTTGAATATCCCAATCAGTGCTAAGGCACTTATTGCCAGTGCTAAGGCACTTATTGCCAGCTGGGCACAAATGCCCCAAGACTCGACAAAGTGAGTTGGTCGGGTGTACGTTTATGATACAGTTTCTGGATCACACCTAGAGTACCTTCGGGTATTCAGGCAAACTAGAGAGGTGTGTGGGCTCCGAGATGTAGAATCCCTCAGTCGTACCATTATGTACACCACAATATAGTAGACCGATATCTTTTGTACATTTTCATGTGCCATTAACTATCGTATTTAATGAGTGCATATAGTATAGTGCAATTTTTAGTGAGGCACTGAGCTCATAAGCTCAACATTCGAAATGTGTTTCCGTGCGCATATTACGATATCGTTCGCGGGGAGTTATCATCATTAGACACTCTAGTACAGCAGACCAGAGTAGCCGAGTATTTCATAGTATGTCTTAAGTCACTTTTAGAGGACAAGTAATATTATAAACCCTTGTATATTCAGTCATAACTCTTGATTCAAAACTCAGCGTTGTATATTTTGAATATTTTAGGAGCTCCCCTGTATTTGTAAAACTTAAATATGATGTTTTTATTTCTTTTAGTATGAATGGATTTTTATCGAATATTTATAATCAATCATGTTTAAAAGAACATTTTTTTAGGAGTAACCATTCAAGTGGTCACATGTGATATCGTGATCCAGTGAATCTTCGGGTCGGACTGGATTAGGGTGTTTTAGTGGTATCAGAGCGTCAAGTTTAGTCGGTTACGAGTTAGAGTCAGCTAGTATCTGTATGTGTACATGCCTCTAGAGTGTCATGAGTACTTTTACGACTTGAATGATGATAAAACCTTACTCTGTCCAATTTAAGAATGATATACAATCTAACCCACAATAAGAACGGTAGGGTAGAGAGTCACGCTTCCCTAGTAATAGATTCTGGGGTCGAGTTTATCCTGAATTCAGATAAGCAAAATACCCCAGCGAATCTGTGCTCAGACATATAGTTACATCCCTACCTAGTACCTCAACTGCACCACCTCCCCCACCAATACCCTCAGTCCATCCAACAACAATACCTTAGGAGTCACTCCGTAGATACAAGACCACAAAGTTCCTTGTTTCATGATATGATGGACCTATAGAGGTGGACCAGTAGCTCCGAGAGACCCTCCGCACCCTCTGGAAACTGTGAGGGTAAGCTCGAGTACATCACCGCTCGAGTACATCATTAATTAAATTATCTTTATTAAGTAAGTATTAAAAGGGTAAATTACACGCTTTATACCAAAATTATCACTTTTATTTCTTTTTAGTATCTAAACTTTAATATTTAAAAAACCCATTAACGACAATGCTTATGTGGCATGACATGCCATTTTTTTTATTTTTTAGTTACAACATCACCTATGAGGAATAAAAAGATAGACATCATTCTTACTCCTAGTATGAATTATACTTGAGCTTCTTACATAAGAAACAAATCACTCAACCATTGAGCTAAGCTAATCATTTGCTTAAATTTCATCACATTTCCTATATAACTTATATAACAGTATTACCAAAAAATCAATATTTTTCGATGATTATAAAATTCAAATAAGAGACACTTTGCGGCTTGTGCCGCTTAGTTTAATTTTTTCTAAATTTTCTATCGCTTGCTTACTTCCCTCTTTCCATTTTCATTAATAGGTAGTGGCACTGACCTCAGGGTTGGTTGTCAATCGCTAATCTTTTTTATTTTTTTATATTTTAGTTTTCAATAAATCCGTCTTTATGATATATATTTATATGTTTTATAGCACATTTTTCTATGTCTTTTAGCACGTTTTGATATTTTTTATCAATCGTTTGACTGTTCTTTTCATTTTATTTTATTTTCTCAGGGTTGGGTTTGACATTATCTTAACTAATCAAGATGATGCTTATTTATTATCATGTTGACCTTCCCTGGTTTGGTTCGATTAGACGTGGTACGCGGTTTGCGTTCGGAGATAGTTGTCCCATTATGCTTGACTCTAACCTGCGATTGTCGATTGTCTTTCAATACCTTTATCCCTTGTTGTGGTTCTTTTGTCGATGCAGACAGATCTTTTCGTATCGATCTTCTGTTCAAATTTTTGGATGAATTTTTAACTTTTTCGTTGTATGGTCCTTATATGATCTCAACTGGCTAATTTATTATGTACTTTAATGGTGTGTTATAGCATTCAACGTAAACTGTAGACTCATCCTCTTTTTAGTATCATTTACATGAAGACATATGTTAATTATCTCTTAAAAATACTATAATAAAATGCGTCCTCATCCAACGTGACACTAGATGCGTTAGGACAATATATTGGAGGATAAATTGAAAAGAAGAAAAAATATATAAGAAAAAACAAATGATTTTTATTTTGAAAAAATCCTAAGTCGGAGAACCATTTTGTAACTTTTAATAGTTGTGAAACTCAATAAAGAAACACCTTTTGTACTTTACCCTTCTTGTCAGATGAAAGTTAATTAATTTTTATTATTTTTTCTTCATTTTAATCTTAATAATGTAGGTTTTATTTAAAACACATTAAACACACATTTAAGTTTTCTTAAATTTATGACACATAAATAAAAATATATTTAATTAATTTTGTTTCTTTAAATTTGGACGTTATGTGTAGGGATAGACATGGGTCGGATTTCTGCCAACTCGACCTGACCCAAAAATATATACCCTTCATTCGACCCAAAAAATATATACCCTCCACTCGACTCGAGCCCGATCCAACCCAAAATAATAATAAAAAATATTTTTATTCAATAAAAATAGTGATTTAATTGAAAAATAATATATATAGGGGTATTATTGTAATTATTCCTAAATATATAAGGTAAAATTATATTTTTTTCGGGTCAGGTTGGGTCCGGTATTTTTCACCCTAAACCTGAATCTGACTCGACCCGAACATCACCTTTAAAAATCCCGACCTGACCCGAGCGAACCCGATTTTTTTAAAAAAAACTAACACAATCAGATTAGATCAAGTTGAAACCCGTCGCGTTTGGGTCCCATACCTAATTACATATATAAAAATATGTCCAATCATCTATGATTTCCGATCTTTCAATTATTGGGTCGGGCCGAAACCGTCGAATTTGGATCTCATGCCCATCCCTAATTACGTGTATAAAAATATGTCCAATCATCTATGATTTCCAGCCTTTCAATTAAAGTCTTGCCATTTTATTATTTAATCTTTAGAAATAGTATAGTTTGATTAAAATGTCGCATTTTTTTAGGGGTGTTGAAAATACCAAAACTTAGGTTGTGTTTGTGTGGTTCTTAATTGAATCGTTCAGACTTGAACGCTGAATCAGTCCGATTCAGCACGTTTGGTTCGCATAAAATTATGGGTCTGAATGATTTAGAGTTGTTGATCGATTCAAAGTCTAAAATCACGCTTAATCATTCAGATGAACGCTAATACCCTTTTTCTCACACTCTCTCTTTATCGTTTACATTCGCTCATCAACAATAGCCAATCTTCCCACTCCTTCTCGAGGTAATATGAACTATGTTTTCCTTTTGGACTTTGTTTTTAATCATCTCAGTTATTGGTTTTTCTCTCTTCTTCCTTTCTGAAATTTGGAGCTGAATTTTCCATTGTTTGATATGTTTCTTTGGCTACTCTGTTTGACCCTTTTCCCCCTTTTCTTTTTAGGGATTTGGTTTAGTTCATGTTTTGACAATACCTTTGATTGTCGATGGTTCTCAACAATCCCGTTTCTAAGGTAATGTTCTCTTTAGTCTCTTGAATTCTTCTTGAAAGGAAAAAAGGAACTTTAACTAAAGACTTATCATTATCTCTTAGTTGAGACATTGGCGTCGGTACATGTCCAACAAACCTTGTGATTAGTCTCTGTTCTTGGCATTGCTATTTGCGTGATATAAGTATATAATTGAATATTTCTCATACCTTAATAGACCATATAAAGAGTAGAACTTTGAAGTTTATATATCTTCCACATGAATAAGGGAATTCACCTTCAGCTTTGATCATCCCTCTATATTTTGCACTCGAAATACCCTCTAAACAAAGTGTTGAAAACATTTTGATATTTCGATATAACAAATTAAGTTAAATGAATTTTAAGATTTTCCAAAAAGATTTTCTAAGTATATTCGATATAATTATTTGAATATCAAAACATTACTCTAAATCTTTCAAAAGTCATTTTTAATCCTTACTCAAGTGTAAAATTAAGTTTTAATCTTGAAACAATTTCAAAATAATTTTACAAAGTATTTCGAACCGTTTCAAAGCCAAAAATTCCAGATTGCTCAGAGGGAATCGATTCCCCCCAAGGGGGTACCGATTCCCCCTGAATGGTTTGGCTCCGAGAATTCCAATATGCTCGGAGGGAACCGATTCCCCCAGGGGGTACCGATTCCCCCCACTATTCAACGGTCAAAATATTTGAATTTTACACTTAGGGAACCGATTCCCTATGAGGGGTACCGATTCCCCCCACGCTCCAAACTATTTTATTAATTGATTTCACACTAAAATGACTATATTATCTTCATTAATGATCCCCAACGTTAAGAAGTGATTCAAGGTGTATTTAAGCAAGCTTAGAAGCCATTGATCAATAACAAGAAACATCAAGCAACTAGTGTAACATCCTCCATGTCGGGTGAGTGATTAATTTGCAAAGTTTCAACATTTGGTGATTTAAGTAATATGATGGAAGAGTGTAATGATTTATTTGAATTATTTGGTGTAGGATTTAATTATAAAGAAGGGGAATTAATAGGGTAAAAGAGTAATTGAGTAAATGAATTAATTAAATATTCTTTGGGGATTATATTAGAACCACGTTCCAGAATTCTCTCATTTCTTCTTCCTTCTTCCTTATTTTCTTCTCTTCCTTCTCCCAACGTGAAGCTTGCAAGTAAAGGTAAGAAACTGAACCTTGGTAGTTTCTTTGATTTTTAAGATTGGAATTGAAAGTTTGGATGTTATATAAGCTAAAGGAAAGCTTATATGACATTAAAACTACAAGATAAGTGTTTTAGAGATAGATTTGGAAAATGAGTTTTTAGATGAAATTTTGATATGGATGAGTTTTTTATGTTTGAATAAGATTTTTGACTTGTCAATAAGCTAATTAAGAAGTAGGAAGTCATGGAATTGAAATTAGAACAAGTTGGAATTGGAGTTAGATTCTTCAATTCTATATGGATGAGTAGTTTTCTTAGTTTTAGAGGTATTGAATGGATAATAATTAGTTTAAGTAAGTGTATGAGAGCTAAGAGGATTAAAGGAATTGAAATATGTATGTTTGAGCTGAAATGAGACGATTTCTGGGCTCAAAATAGGATTTCTGGGTTAGGGGAATCGGTACCCATTCAAGGGGAACCGATACCCCTTCAACAAATATGAATTTCCAGTATACTAGAGGGGAATTGATACCCCCAGGGGGGAACCGATACCCCCTCAACGAATATGAATTCCAGAATGCTAGTGGGGAATCGATACCCCAGGGGGGGGAACCGATTCCCCCATGAGAAAAAAAAAAGAGAAAGAAAAGAAAGAAAGACTAAGCTATAAATTCCTTAAATTAGTAAGCTATTAAAGCTTAATTTCAAGACATAGACATCTGATGATCATCTTGAAAATTATGTTTATGTAGATACCGAGCCTACTCGAGTTCGGGAACAATCTACAAGTAGAATCGATCGAGGAAAAGGCAAAGAAGTATAGGTGAGTGCATATGCATAGCATGATTATAGAAATATACTCCATTCTAGACTTGTGATAAGTCTAGATTTCATATCTTGGTACATGAGCATAGTCGGTATTATGAGACATGACATGAATTCATAAAAAATGCATTATATGACCTGACTATGTGGGAAAAGTTATGAGCTATGTGAAAAGGTAAGAATTTACATGTCTACGCGTTATAGACTACTTGAAATGTAAAAGCCCATGTTATGTAGATGAGAACTATAGGTATAGTTGGCATGCCAGTATACTCGGTTCTTTAGGACATATGTATATCCTTTGGAACCTGTGTGAAGTCTTGAAAGACACATACTTGATCCATAGTATATGTATATGATTCTTAAGGAATTCTATGTGGTCCTTATGGACATCATTATATGGCACTACGGTGCAATTCTACGGGCACTTCGGTGCAATTCTACGGGGCACTTCGGTGCATTTATACGAGCTGTGGTGACAGCATAGTGCACAACCTCACATTACTCAAATACCTTAGGTTCTCAATATGCTATCATGGGCCAAATAACTTATTAATACAGATTCATAAATGTTACAGTCATACGCTTACATGTATGGGTATTGATGATGTATACTACATTGATTAAGTACATGTTTGCATTTCATCTCATATGATCATGACATTTTCATTACAATTGCCTTATTATTATTGCCTCACTAAGTCGATGACTTGGCGTGTGAGTGTTTCACACGTAGGATCCGAGGAAATAGACGAGACAGGTGAAGCAGCTTGACAGTATTACTCCTGCAATCATCAGATCAGAAGCAACTTAATCAGTAGGTCATTTTGTTATGTAAATGGAAGTTGGCATGTAATTAAAGGGTTAAGTTGTGTATGCTCTGAATATTTTGGTAAACTTATATTACAATATGTATATTATTGTATTTTCTTAATATAAGTACAAATATTTTACTATTACTTGTTAAGAGTTGTGTTTTAAAGTCAATGTAGTATCTCTGACTCATATCCGGGTCGGGTATGGGTTGGGGGTGTTACATTTAATGGTATCAGAGCTATGGTTTAGCCGATTCTAGGCATAAACCAGAGTCTATAGAGTCTTTAAATGGAATACATGCCAACAAATAGTGAGAACTTCTGATCTGGTATAGTATGAGTATGCTGTTTTGCTAATAGAACAATGTGTTTATTCTTATTAGATGTCCGGACATAATAGCTCCCGAAGTGAAGCGGGAGAAGATAGGCATGCTGAAAGTAGTAATTCACCTGCCCTGGCCAGGCAAGGTGAAGAACAGGCATCTCAAGGAGTGCCTGTGCAAGATCAAGATACGTTCTTCAGAACGTTAGACGTTATTCTGACGCGTCTTCAACCTTCTGCTCCACTAACTCAAAGAATTAATGTAGCAAAAGAGTTGAGAAGTTTAGGAGCTCCCGAATTTAAGGGAGAAGCTGAGGAAGGTCCAGTGTCAGTGGATCTGTGGTTGAATGATTTGAAAATCATGTTAGATGGTCTCCACTGTTCAGAAGTGGAGAAATTAGATGGAGCTGTATCTTTATTGAGGGGTCAGGCGAGAATATGGTGGACGAACGTCACCATGAGAATGTCAACCAACCAGTTGACTTGGTCTTTGTTTTTAAAAGAATTTAAAAACAAGTATATTGGAGATCAGTTTATCCGCCAAATGAAGCAGGAATTTATGAATTTGAAGCAGATGAGCCGCTCTGTGTATGAGTACGAATGTGAGTTTAATAAGCTGAGCAGGTTTGCAGCTGAGCTTGTGCCTACTGAAAAAGATGCTTGCGAGTGGTTCGTGGAGGGCTTGCGCCCTAGACTTAAAGAAATGTTGATAGTATTAAACTTGTCCTCGTTCCAGGAGGTGATCAATCATGCAAAAGCTCTTGAAAGGGCTCAGAATGAAAGATTTGGGGACTCAAGAGTTCAGACATCAAAGAGGAAGACTACTTATTCTGGTTCAACACCAACAAAAAGGGGAAGAGACTCGGGATTTCGATCACAAACTAGATCAGAATCAGTTGCATCGTCTGCTAGGGGAGCAAGTCAGGCAAGACCTAGACAGACGCAGTCAGTGGAATCCGGTGCTGGGAGATCTACTCCGGGTCAAGGGAAACAGTGTGAGCACTGTGGGAAAAACCATTATGGGGCTTGTCGTATGGCTGCTGGGACTTGTTTTCGATGCGGAGATGCCGGACATTTTGTCCGGGATTGTCCCTTGATTGTTGGTGAGCCGGCACCATCTGGAAGAGCTGGTTCTTTCTCACAAAGAGGACGAGGAAGAGGCAGAGGAAGGAACCCGTCTGAATTCTCTGCTCAACCTGAAGTTCGATCCACTGCTCGAGTATACAACCTAAAGACAAGTGAAGATTGTGATGACCCTGATATTATAGCAGGTACTTTTCAGTTGTATGATAAATTAGTATTGGTACTGATTGATCCGGGTTCTAATTATTCTTATATTACAAGTAAGTTAGTAAAGGAGTTGGGGATTCCCTTAGAAGCTACGAGTAATGAGATTATAGTAACAACTCCGTTAGGCCATAGTGCCCGGGTGAATAAAGTCTGTAAGGGGTGTCCCATAAAGGTTCAGGGAATTGAATTCCCTGCTAATCTGATGGAATTACCCTTTGACGAGTTTGAAGTGATTCTGGGAATGGATTGGTTGTTCCGTTATTATGGAGATGTTAGTTGCAGATTGAAAAAGGTAACTCTGAAAAGTCCAGAAGGAACAGAGATAAGTGTGAGCAGTGAAAAGTTTAATCCTTTAGCAAATGTAATATCAGTGATGTCTGCCAAGAAATTATTGCTACAAGGATGTCAGGGTTTTCTTGCAAATGTGATTGATTCAAGAGCTCAAGAGAAAAGGTTAGAGGAAATTCCAATAGTTCGAGAGTTCCCTGATGTTTTTCCTGCTGAATTGCCAGGATTACCTTCGGATAGAGAGGTAGAATTCCAAATTGAAATAATGCCGGGAACAGCTCCGATTGCAATGGCACCTTATCGAATGGCTCCGAAAGAATTGCAAGAGTTAAAGAATCAATTACAAGAATTGCTAGAGAAGGGATTTATCCAACCAAGTGTATCGCCTTGGGGAGCTCCGGTGTTATTTGTTAAAAAGAAGGATGGATCAATGCGCCTTTGCATTGACTATCGACAGCTCAATAAGGTGACCATCAAGAACAAGTATCCTCTTCCGCGCATTGATGATTTGTTTGATCAACTAAAAGGAGCTTCAGTATTTTTGAAGATCGATCTACGTTCAGGTTATCATCAATTGAAGATCCAGGAAAAAGATATTCCGAAGACGGCTTTCAGAACGAGATATGGTCATTATGAATTCATCGTAATGCCATTCGGAGTAACGAATGCACCTGCTGCTTTCATGGATCTTATGAACAGGATTTTTCAGCCCTACTTGGACCAGTTTGTTGTTGTCTTTATTGATGACATACTGGTGTACTCGAAATCCCATGAAGAGCATAGCACACATCTGAGGATCGTCTTGCAAATTTTAAGAGATAAGAAGTTGTATGCCAAATTGTCCAAATGTGAGTTCTGGTTAAAGGAAGTAATTTTCTTGGGGCATGTGATCTCGGCAGTTGGGATTAGAGTAGACCCTCAAAAGGTTAAAGCTATAATGGATTGGGAAGTTCCTAAGAATGTGTCTGAAGTTCGGAGTTTTCTGGGACTTGCCGGTTACTATCGAAGATTCGTTAAGAATTTTTCGATGATTGTGATGCCTCTAACAAAGCTAATGAGAAAGAATGTACCATTTGTTTGGACTTCTGAATGTCAAGAAAGTTTCGAAGCTTTAAAGAGAATTCTGACGGAAACTCCGATATTGGTTCAACCGGAATCTGGCAAGAATTTTGTAGTATATAGTGACGCATCCCATAACGGGTTGGGGTGTGTATTAATGCAAGAAGGAAAAGTGGTAGCGTACGCATCGAGACAGTTGAAACCACATGAAAGGAATTACCCCACTCATGATCTAGAAATGGCTGCTGTAGTATTCGCTCTCAGGATTTGGCGTCATTATCTTTATGGGGAGCGTTGTTACTTATATACGGATCATAAGAGCCTGAAGTACCTGATGACTCAAAAAGAATTGAATTTGAGGCAACGTAGATGGGTAGAGTTCTTAAAGGATTATGATGTGATAATTGACTATCATCCCGGAAAGGCTAATGTGGTAGCAGATGCTCTGAGTAGAAAGACGTTTGCAGCTTTACGAGCTATGGATACAAGATTATCTTTAACGGGAGACGGTGGTCTTTGTGCAGAATTAACCCTTAAACCAGCATGGTTGGAACGATTAGGAGAATTGCAATGTAAAGATGAAGTGTGTTTGAAAAGAATTGAGCAAGTAAAGAACAAAGAGATTAAAGACTTTGAGATTAAGTCAGATGGAAATCTATATTGTAAAGGAAGAATTGTAATACCCGACAATGACGACTTGAAGAAGGAGATATTAACAGAGGCTCATTGCAGTCCGTTAACGATGCACCCGGGTGGAACCAAGATGTATATGGATTTGAAGGATCGATTTTGGTGGTCATGAATGAAGCGAAGCATCACAGAATTTGTGTCTAAGTGTTTGATATGTCAACAAGTCAAAGCCGAGCATCAAGTTCCATCAGGATTATTGCAACCGCTTTTCATTCCTCAAAGGAAATGGGAAAATGTTACGATGGATTTTGTTTCGGGGTTACCCTTGACCCCGAACAAAAGAGAATCAATCTGGGTAATTGTTGATCGATTAACTAAGTCTGCGCATTTTCTTCCGGTTAGAACGGATTTCTCTATGGAAAGATATGCAGAGTTGTATATTAGAGAAGTTATTAGATTGCATGGAGTACCTGTTTCCATAGTCTCTGATCGAGACCCTCGATTCACTTCTAGATTCTGGAAATCTTTGCATGGAGCATTGGGGACTCGTTTAAACTTTAGTACGGCTTTTCATCCTCAGACTGATGGGCAATCAGAGAGAACTATTCAGATATTGGAAGATATGTTGAGAGCGTGCGTAATGGAATTTAAAGGATCATGGGAAAAGTATTTACCGCTGGCAGAGTTCGCTTACAACAATAGTTATCAGTCTAGTATAAATATGGCCCCCTATGAAGCATTATATGGAAGAAAATGTCGTACTCCATTAAATTGGTATGAACTCAAAGACCGAAGTGTTCTTGGTCCGGATTTAATTCAAGATGTAGAATAGAAAGTTCGAGAAATTCAGTATAACCTCAAAGTGGCCTCTGATCGGCAAAAGTCCTATTCTGATCTTAAAAGGAAAGAAATTGAATTTCAAGTTGGAGATAAAGTGTTTTTAAAAGTGTCTCCATGGAAGAAGGTGTTGAGATTTGGTCGGAAAGGAAAATTGAGTCCTCGGTTTATTGGACCATATGAGATTGTAAAGAGAGTAGGACCTGTAGCATATCAACTAGCTTTACCACCTGAGATGGAAAAGATACATGATGTTTTTCACGTTTCAATGCTTCGAAGATATAGATCTGACCCTTCTCATATCGTGACACCAGAAGAGATTGAGGTTCGTCCTGACTTGACTTATGAGGAAGAACCGATTCAAATTTTAGCACATGAAGTTAAGCAATTGAGGAACAAGATTATTCCTTTGGTCAAAGTGTTGTGGAGAAATCACAAAGTAGAAGAAGCAACATGGGAGCGTGAAGAAGATATGCGACATCAATACCCTTATTTGTTTGTGCAATGAAAATTCGAGGACGAATTTTCTTAAGGGGGAGAGATTTGTAACATCCTCCATGTCGGGTGAGTGATTAATTTGCAAAGTTTCAACATTTGGTGATTTAAGTAATATGATGGAAGAGTGTAATGATTTATTTGAATTATTTGGTGTAGGATTTAATTATAAAGAAGGGGAATTAAGAGGGTAAAAGAGTAATTGAGTAAATGAATTAATTAAATATTCTTTGGGGATTATATTAGAACCACGTTCCAGAATTCTCTCATTTCTTCTTCCTTCTTCCTTATTTTCTTCTCTTCCTTCTCCCAACGTGAAGCTTGCAAGTAAAGGTAAGAAACTGAACCTTGGTAGTTTCTTTGATTTTTAAGATTGGAATTGAAAGTTTGGATGTTATATAAGCTAAAGGAAAGCTTATATGACATTAAAACTACAAGATAAGTGTTTTAGAGATAGATTTGGAAAATGAGTTTTTAGATGAAATTTTGATATGGATGAGTTTTTTATGTTTGAATAAGATTTTTGACTTGTCAATAAGCTAATTAAGAAGTAGGAAGTCATGGAATTGAAATTAGAACAAGTTGGAATTGGAGTTAGATTCTTCAATTCTATATGGATGAGTAGTTTTCTTAGTTTTAGAGGTATTGAATGGATAATAATTAGTTTAAGTAAGTGTATGAGAGCTAAGAGGATTAAAGGAATTGAAATATGTATGTTTGAGCTGAAATGAGACGATTTCTGGGCTCAAAATAGGATTTCTGGGTTAGGGGAATCGGTACCCATTCAAGGGGAACCGATACCCCTTCAACAAATATGAATTTCCAGTATACTAGAGGGGAATCGATACCCCCAGGGGGGAACCGATACCCCCTCAACGAATATGAATTCCAGAATGCTAGTGGGAAATCGATACCCCAGGGGGGGAACCGATTCCCCCATGAGAAAAAAAAGAGAAAGAAAAGAAAGAAAGACTAAGCTATAAATTCCTTAAATTAGTAAGCTATTAAATCTTAATTTCAAGACATAGACATCTGATGATCATCTTGAAAATTATGTTTATGTAGATACCGAGCCTACTCGAGTTCGGGAACAATCTACAAGTAGAATCGATCGAGGAAAAGGCAAAGAAGTATAGGTGAGTTCATATGCATAGCATGATTATAGAAATATACTCCATTCTAGACTTGTGATAAGTCTAGATTTCATATCTTGGTACATGAGCATAGTCGGTATTATGAGACATGACATGAATTCATAAAAAATGCATTATATGACCTGACTATGTGGGAAAAGTTATGAGCTATGTGAAAAGGTAAGAATTTACATGTCTACGCGTTATAGACTACTTGAAATGTAAAAGCCCATGTTATGTAGATGAGAACTATAGGTATAGTTGGCATGCCAGTATACTCGGTTCTTTAGGACATATGTATATCCTTTGGAACCTGTGTGAAGTCTTGAAAGACACATACTTGATCCATAGTATATGTATATGATTCTTAAGGAATTCTATGTGGTCCTTATGGACATCATTATATGGCACTACGGTGCAATTCTACGGGCACATCGGTGCAATTCTACGGGGCACTTCGGTGCATTTATACGAGCTGTGGTGACAGCATAGTGCACAACCTCACATTACTCAAATACCTTAGGTTCTCAATATGCTATCATGGGCCAAAGAACTTATTAATACAGATTCATAAATGTTACAGTCATACGCTTACAGGTATGGGTATTGATGATGTATACTACATTGATTAAGTACATGTTTGCATTTCATCTCATATGATCATGACATTTTAATTACAATTGCCTTATTATTATTGCCTCACTAAGTCGATGACTTAGCGTGTGAGTGTTTCACACGTAGGATCCGAGGAAATAGACGAGACAGGTGAAGCAGCTTGACAGTATTACTCCTGCAATCATCAGATCAGAAGCAACTTAATCAGTAGGTCATTTTGTTATGTAAATGGCAGTTGGCATGTAATTAAAGGGTTAAGTTGTGTATGCTCTGAATATTTTGGTAAACTTATATTACAGTATGTATATTATTGTATTTTCTTAATATAAGTACAAATATTTTACTATTACTTGTTAAGAGTTGTGTTTTAAAGTCAATGTAGTATCTCTGACTCATATCCGGGTCGGGTATGGGTTGGGGGTGTTACAACTAGAATCAAGAGAGAATCAAAGAGAAAGCATCAAACCTCAAGTTTGAGCATTTCAAGCCTATTTTTCATTCAATATTCATTTTGCTTTCAAGAACACTTATTGTGCTCAATTGTATTCATTTTTGAGTGTTCTTTTCTTTGTTCTAGAATTGTGCAAACAGTATACCTTGTGAGGATTTCCTTGTAAGTTTGCAAATTTTTATTGTTCTCTTTGGGAGAGAGTGTTCTCAAGAATTTGAGGTATAATTCTTGAGGGTTTGTAAGGTTACTCTTTTTCCTCAAAAGAAAGACAAATTAGTGAATTTGTGGAAAATCCTTAGTGTGGATAGCTAAGGTAGTGGACGTAGACTTTGGTTGAGAAAGTCAAATCACTCTAAATCGCTGTGCAAATTTCTTTCAATTTTCTGCAAAGCTTCCACCAAAATTTTAATTGCCAATTCACCCCCTCTTGGCCATATTCGTCAATCGATTAACTCAACAATTGGCATTAGAGCCTAACTCATTTGAAGGTTTAATCGCCTCTTGAGTCGATTCGGGAAGAGTTATATTGATAATCAAAGTCATCAATGGCCTCTACTTCAAACTTCGACTCTGGTCTCGATTCGATGCCCGTCAACAAGCATCTTTTCTTCAATGGGGCTAACTATGCCTATTGGAAAAATAGAATGATGTACTTCATTCAAGCAAGTGACATGGGAGCATGGAATGTCGTAGAAGAATGATACTTCAAGCCTCTCACTCATCCAAGATTATGGAGTGAATGAGAGACAAAAATGTTTCAGCTCAACTCCAAAGCCATCCATATTATATTTTGTGCTCTTGGACCAGATGAATACGAAAGAGTTTCATCTTGTACAACCGCCAAAGAAATATGGGACAAACTTCAAGTCACTCATGAAGGTATCGATGAGGTAAAGAAATCTAAAATTAGTATTCTAACGCATAACTATGAAAATTTAAGGATGAAACCAAATGAAGATATCAAAGCTATGACAGATAGATTCTCAACGATTGTCAATGGTCTCAAATCATATGGAGAGATCATTTCAAATGAAAAGCTTGTGAGGAAGTTAGTTTACTCCCTTCCAAAATCATGGCAATCAAAGAAGACGACAATCATCGAGTCTAAGGATCTAACGTCCTTAACACTTGAAGAGCTAATCGGTTCACTCCTCACTCATGAAATGATGCTTGAAGATGAGGTGGACCTCGATAAGATTGAAGAGATACCAATAGAGAAAGAGAAGAAGAAAAACATTGGAGTTGCTCTCAAATCCACAAAAGATGAGAGTGATTCGGATGAAGATGACGATGACGAGGAAATGTCATTGTTTGCCAAACGGTTCAGAAAAATGATGAGACCTTACCGAGGAAGAAAATTCAAACGAAATGAAGGCCTCAAAAATGAACCGAAAGAGAAAGACCCAATCATTTGCTATGAATGCAAAAAGCCAGGGCATGTCAAATATGATTGCCCATAATTGAAGAGAAAGGGTCAATCAAAGAATAAGCACAAGGCTCATGTGGCTACATGGAACGATGAAGAAGGTTCCGATGAAGAGAAACAAGAAGTAGTAAACTTGTGCTTGATGGCATTCGGGAAAGATTCTAAGGTAACCTCTAACTCATCTGATTTTGATGATATATCCTATGATGAGCTATTAGAGGAATATAATGGGTTGGCTTCGGATTATGAGAAATTATTTTTAAAATATAAAAATGATGTTTCAAAATTGAAAAATGAAAATAAACTCATATCCAACACCAACAACGATCTTGAAAGTAAAATTAAAGATTTACAAATCAAACTAGAAGAGTTTGAAAAGAAAAATTTGGATTTGCAAAATTTACTTTCAAAGGTCAATGATGATCATCAAAAGAAAATTGATGATCTTAAAGCTTCTTTTGATAAAGTTGGAACAAAACGTTTTGAAAATAGAGAAAATTCAAAATCCAACTTTGTTAGAAAAAGTTTTAAAAACTACAATCATAGAGGTCCCCAAAGAACCTCTAATGGAAAAATTGTTAGAAGTATATGGGTTCCTAAATAGCTCATTACTACTAAAGATAAGGATATCCTACACAAATGGATACCTAAGGGGACTAGGATTTTGGAAACTAATGAATATGGACCCAAAAGAATTTGGCTACCAAAAATTAGAAATTAATCTATGTTTGTAGAAAAAGGAGCATTGCTACAAGGCACAGGAAACAAATCCAAATTCATGGTACCTTGATAGTGGATGCTCAAGACACATGACCGGAGACAAAAACTGGTTCATTGAGGTTAACGCCAAAAATAGAGGAGAAGTGACTTTTGGTGATGATTCAAAAGGTCACATTGAAGGTATTGGTACTATTGGTAATACCTCTTCCATACAAATTAAGAATGTTTTATATGTGAATGGATTAAAGCATAATCTATTGAGTATTAGTCAATTTTGTGATAAGATATTCAATGTCATGTTTGATATTAATGGTTGTAAAGTCATTGACATTGCATCTAATCAGATTATGCTTGTTGATCATAGAATAGGAAAAATATACATGGTGCATTTAGATTCTATTGATATGACTAATTTGTGCCTAGTTGCTAAGGATGAACATGATAGTTGGTTGTGGCATAGGAGACTAGGACATGCTAGTATGAGTGTTTTGCAACGGCTAATTCAAGGTGATTTAGTTCGAGGGTTGCCTAAGCTTAAATTTGATAATGATAAAATCTGTGATGCTTGTGCTAAAGGAAAACAAAAACGAGTTTCTTTTAAATCCATTAATGACATATCAACTAATAGAGTATTACAATTGATCCATATGGATCTTTTTGGGCCAACTAGGACTATTGGCTTGGGTGGAAAACAATATGCATTTGTCTTGGTAGATAACTATTCTAGATATACTTGGGTTCTATTCTTAAGTACTAAAGATGAAGCATTAGAAAATTTCATCACATTTTCAAAAGTAATCCAAAACGAAAAAGGTTACTCTATCACTAGTGTTAGAAGTGATCATGGCACTGAATTTGAAAATCTTGGATTTAATGAGTTTTGTAATTCTAATGGTATTAGCCATAATTTTTCAGCACCTAGAACCCCTCAACAAAATGGAGTTGTTGAGAGGAAAAATCGAACTTTAGAAGAAATGGCTAGAACCATGCTTTGTGAAAATAATTTGCCAAAATATTTTTGGGCCGAAGCCACAAATACCGCTTGTTATATTGTAAATCGAGTAATGATTAGGCCAATTTTAAAGAAAACTCCATATGAAATTTTCAAAAATAAAAAGCCTAACATTAGTTATTTTTATCCTTTTGGATGTAAATGTTTTGTTTTAAATAACGGTAAAGAAAACCTTGGCAAATTTGATGCTAAAAGTGATGAAGGAATTTTTATGGGTTATTCCTTAAATTCTAAAGCTTATCGAGTATTTAATAAAAGAGCTTTAGTTGTAGAAGAGTCTATACATGTTGTTTTCGATGATAATCCCCTTCCGAGGAATGATTCTTGTGTGAATGATGATGTAGGTATTATAAATACAAATGAAGTTAGACATGACGTTGAAGAACCATCATCAAAGGAAGAAACAAAAGATGAGGTAACTCATGATCCTCTTGAGAATCCAACCATTGAAGAAAGGGAAGTATCTTATCCAAGAGAGTACAACTATGCCAAGGATGGTGAGATTATAGGTGATCCATCCAAAGGGGTAACAACTCGATCTTCTCTTAGAAATATTTGTAATTATGTTGCATTTATTTTATGCATAGAGCCTAAGAATATTAAAGAAGCATTAAAAGATGAACATTGGATTATGGCTATGCAAGAAGAATTAAATCAATTTGAGAGAAGTAAAGTATGGACATTAGTTGAAAGGCCTAGTAATAAATCTACTGTAGGTACTAGATGGGTATTTAGGAATAAGCTTGATGAAAGTGGTAATATAGTGGGAAACAGGGCTAGACTTGTTGCTCAAGGGTATACTCAAGAAGAGGGCATAGACTATGATGAAACATACGCTCCCGTAGTTAGGATAGAAGCAATTAGAATGTTATTAGCATTTGCATGTTTTCATGAATTTAAATTATATCAAATGGATGTTAAAAGTGCATTTTTAAATGGTTTTATAAAGGAATAAGTGTATGTGGAACAACCTCCAGGTTTTGAAGATTCAAAATTTCCGGATCATGTTCTTAAATTGACAAAAACGCTTTATGGTTTAAAACAAGCTCCTAGAGCTTGGTATGAAAGATTGTCAAACTTTTTAATTGAAAAAGGTTTTTCAAAAGGGAAGGTTGACACTACATTGTTTTTAAAGCATCAAGGTAAAGATTTATTAGTAGTTCAAATTTATGTTGATGATATAATATTTGGTTCTACTAATGATGTTCTTTGCCAAGAATTTTCTAAGCTAATGCAAAGTGAGTTTGAGATGAGCATGATGGGAGAGCTCTCATTTTTCTTGGGACTCCAAATCAAGCAAAGAAAAGATGGCATCTTCATCAATCAAGCTAAGTACGTCAAAGATATGCTCAAGAAGTTTGGATTGGAAAATGGCAAACCTCATGACACTCCAATGAGCTCTTCAACAAAGCTTGACTTAGATGAATGAGGTAAATGTGTAGATGTTAAATTATATAGGTCAATGATTGGCTCTTTGCTTTATCTAACTGTAAGTAGACCGAACATTATGTTTAGTGTTTGCTTATGTGCTAGATTTCAATCATGTCCTAAGGAATCACATTTACTAACTGTTAAGAGAATCTTTAGATACCTTAAGGACACTCCTAGTTTAGGACTTTGGTATCCTAGAGACTCTAGCTTTAGCTTGCATGACTTTTCTGATACGGATTATGGAGGATGTAAATTAGATAGGAAAAACACCTCCGGTACTTGCCAATTCCTTAGAAATATGCTGATTTCTTGGTTTTCAAAGAAACAAAATTGTGTTGCATTATCTACCACTGAAGCTGAATACATTTCAGCTGGTAGTTGTTGTGCACAAGTTTTATGGATGAAACAATAATTTTTTGATTATGGAATTGAAGTAGGTACCATTCCTATCAAGTGTGACAATACTAGCGCTATCTGTCTCACTAAAAATCACATCCAACACTCTAGAACTAAGCACATTGAAATAAGACATCACTTCATTAGAGACCATGTCACTAAGGAAGATGTAGTTCTAGAATTTGTTGATACTTTGCACCAATTAGCGGATATCTTTACAAAACCTTTAGACAAGGAAAGATTTTGGACACTTAGGAGAGAATTAGGTTTGACCAACCTATCTTCACTTAGTGTTTAAAATAATTTTAGCACTTTTAAGACTAAATGAAAAATGCTTAGAATAGTAATTTTTGATTGCATTCATTGCTATTAGTTAGGGGGAGTTTATGATTCTTGATGAAAATTAACTTTATGTTCAAATATATTTTAAAGATTAATTTGATTGTTTGAACGTGATTAATTTTTAATATATGAGTTGCCAATACCACTAGAGAAAATTAATTTAGCATTTTGTGTGTTTAAAATCGGATTTTAGCATTTTTGGTGTAGAGGGAATCGATACCTCCATGAGGAAACCGATTCCCTCTTTGAAGGGGAACCGATTCCCCCCACAGGGGAATCGATACCCCCATGGGGTTCTGGTTTTATCGGGTAGAACCTCATATTTTGCTCAAACTCTCCTCTCATTGCTGCCATTTCTCCTCTCTACTCTCTCCATATCTCCACTTTGCCTCAAAATAACGTTTTTAATCGGAATTCTCTTCAAATATCATCTTCTAAACCTGCTAGCATCATTAAAATCGTGCAAACAACATCAAAATCCACTCAATCTCATCTTTCAAGGTAAATTTTTCTAAACTCTCTATTTCATTGATTTTGAGCATAGGACTAGTTTTAATGAGTTCTAGATAGAAATAGTGATCGGGCATTGATTGTTTAGTGATTAGAAACTAGATATTACAACTAATTTCATCAAAAATAAAAGAATTTTCCAAAAATTTTGAAATTTTCGAAAAAAAATAATGTTTTTCAAATTATTGTGTTTTAATTGAATTATGTTGTTGTTATGAAAACTATACATATATTATTTTTCAAAATCTTATTTTTCAATAGTTTTCAAAAACTTTGCCCATTAGGATTGATTTAGAGAACCTTGAAATATTGAGGACTCAATTGAGTTTTGGGATTGATTGAATTGCATACATGTGTTTTCTAAATTGCAGGTTATCCATTCTATTCCGATTTCCTAAACCATGTCTAATCCTAAACGTGCTAGGCCATCATCTAGTCACTCACACCGTCAACCAAATCCACCTCCAAATCCTCCTCCTATTCCTGAAATTCCAATTCCTAATCCTAATCCAGTTGATCCCAATATAACTATCCAAAATTCATGCTTCAATCATCCTGGTCCTAGAAATCATCGTTTTTGGTATTATCAATATTTCGACTCTTACAAAATTAGAGAAGAACGTATCCCTTCTCGTCAAGCTATGTTAGATATTAATTTTAAATATCTTCCTCTTTTACAAGAGTGGAAATTTGATAAACTTTGTGACCTTGAACCTATAGTTTACCATCAACTTGTTCGCATCTTTTATTCTAATGCCGTTTGTATCAAAAACCGAGCTCAAACTGAGACCACAGAAGTTCGTTCCTACCTCCTAGGACAATTCTTGGTGGTTGCATTTTGAGTAATCTTTTTACTAAAGTCGGGCTTAGAGTTGGTCTAGATGCCTCATTTCCTCTAAAGAAACAAATTAATCTTCTTTCCTTAACGAGAGCGGGATGGATAAAGGATAAAGAAACCGGTGAATGGGTTCGATCTTCTGAAAATACTCCGGGAGCTAGTTCTTCACGAGCTCCACCAGAAGCTGACGACGATCCCGAGCTTGAACAATTAATGCGAGACATCGATGAAGCCGAAGATGAGCCTGAGCAGCCCGAAGAGCAGCCCGAGGAGCAAGCACAATAAACGAATCAAATACCTCCATATTTTCAATCCTTTATGGAGACATTCGATTTCTGATATGCTACCATTGATTCACGCTTTACTTCTATAGAGTCCCATTTATCCACAATGGGAGCTCAACAATTAGAAATTCTCCGAGAGATGCGTACAAACAACGCTTCGATGAATGAACGTATTGATGAACTCTCACATGAGATGGTCGCTATGCGAGCTCGTTTTCCTCCTCCCGATCCAGATATTTGATTATGCGTTTAGCTTTAGAACTTTGAACTAAAAGATTCTTGTTTCAACATTTTGAATATTTTGGAATGTTTGATTTTGTGGATTGTTAGACTTTGGATTTGTTTGGATGTTTGAACTTATATATTTGGTGTGGTTAAATTTATTCATTATTGCATCATTTACATCATGTTAGATATATGACCAATTTTGCCATGTCACATTAATTATGAATATTGATTATGAAACTAATGGCTAACGTTTCTCTTGATTGTGATCTTAGCAGCTTAAACTATATATAATCAAATTGGCTAAGTGATTTGAAAACCTTGTTTAAATTCTTTTAATATGTCTTTTTGATTTAACAAAAAGGGGGAGAAGTGTTAAATGTTTTAAATGGGAGAAATGGGAGAAGTGTTAAAGTAAGGGGGAGTAATTTCAAAACTTGATTTCAAAATCTTAAAATTACTAAAATGTTTTGTTATATCAAAAAGGGGGAGATTGTTGAAAACATTTTGATATTTCGATATAACAAATTAAGTTAAATGAATTTTAAGATTTTTCAAAAAGATTTTCTAAGTATATTCGATATAATTATTCGAATATCAAAACATTACTCTAAATCTTTCAAAAGTCATTTTTAATCCTTGCTCAAGTGTAAAATTAAGTTTTAATCTTAAAACAATTTCAAAATAATTTTACAAAGTATTTCGAACCGTTTCAAAGCCAAAAATTCCAGATTGCTCAGAGGGAACCGATTCCCTCTAAGGGGGTACCGATTTCCCCCTGAATGGTTTGGCTCCGAGAATTCCAGTATGCTCAGAGGGAACTGATTCACCCAGGGGGTACCGATTCCCCCCACTGTTCAATGGTCGAAATATTTGAATTTTACACTTAGGGAACCGATTCCCTATGAGGGGTACCGATTCCCCCCACGCTCCAAACTGTTTTATTAATTGATTTCACACTAAAACGGCTATATTATCTTCATTAATGATCCCCAACGTTCAAAAGTGATTCAAGGTGTATTTAAGAAAGCTTAGAAGCCTTTGATCAATAACAAGAAACATCAAGCAACTAGAATCAAGAGAGAAAGTATCAAACCTCAAGTTTGAGCATTTCATATTTTTCATTCAATATTCATTTTGATTTCAAGAACACTTATTGTGCTCAATTGTATTCATTTTTTAGTGTTCTTTTCTTTATTCTAGAATTGTGCAAACAATCTACCTTGTGAGGATTTCTTTATAAGTTTGCAAATTTGTATTGTTGTTTTTGGGAGAGAGTGTTCTCAAGAATTTGGGGTATAATTCTTGAGGGTTTGTAAGGTTACTCTTTGTCCTCAAAAGAAAGACAAATTAGTGAATTTGTGGAAAATCCTTAGTGTGGATAGCTAAGGTAGTGGACGTAGACTTTGGTTGAGAAAGTTGAACCACTCTAAATCGCTGTGCAAATTTCTTTCAATTTTCTACAAAAGCTTCCACCAAAATTTTAATTTCCAATTCACCCCCTCTTGGCCATATTCGTCAATCGATTAACTCAACACAAAGGCTTTTCCTCTGTTATAAACTTCAAAAGTTTCCTATCAATTCTTAATTGCCTGCTGCTATGCTTCCCTACATTTAGAACAATGGTGAATTAGTACAACTCCCTCTATTCTCACCTTCTGGACAACTTACCTTCACTGTTTTGCATCTCTCTCATTCTCAGCTTATTAGGTGATATTTAAACTCATTTTGTACCTCAGCAAATGATATTTTTGTATACCTTCTCGTTTTCAAATACTTCATTAACTTTTTATTAGCATCATTCTTTTCCCCTTCGAATATTATTCCATTCATGCAACAAGTTGCTCTGATAAATAGCATCTTGAACCATGCTTGTTGTAGAGAGAAAAATCCTAAAAGAGATTGGAGAATGCCCCTATCCTAGTCACTAGAAGTCTAGAACCAGCACTATCCTCAACACCTTTGTATTGGTAGAAGTTCAAACATTCTAGATATGAAGAAATGGGTTTGATGAATTTGGCATCTCTCTATTTGTATCAATGCTTAGTTTTGATGAATTGTCGGGTTTTTTATCATGCATATTGGAATAAATTCCGACAGTAGCAAGAAAATCCATTTTTTTAAAAAAAAAACTTCGGTAACTGAAATAACCCACCCAAGTTATATCGCTTCGGTTTGATTACTTTAGACAAATGATTTTGATATGGTCAGTTATCTATTAGTAATGTCAGTTAAGTCAATTTACGTGAAAAAATCGACTGAACTAACTGATTAAACCTATTACTCCTCCCTGCTAATTAGTTTATCAAAGTTTAATTCGATACTATGTTGAATGTTATCTTTTATATTTCAATTTTGGGTTTATTAATTTATGCAACTTGAATGACATAGCTGCCATTTGCTTGCGGCCGACTTCAACCATTTGCTGCTCATCTGCTCTCATTCCGCTCATTTCTGCCAACTTTCGGTTGCTACAACTACTGCCCTTTGGCCTTTGCTTCCGTTTTTCTGCTTAATGCTTACTTCTACTGGTGTTTAGGTACACATGGATTTCTCTCATTCTTTTGCTATTAAGCATTGTTTTGTACCAAATGCCATTGATATAAGCCAAGGGAAAGACATCAAACTTACATGTAAAAAGGACATATATACTATGAGTGCAATAAGTTCCATTGCAAAATAGGGGAGAAATTCGGTATAATCCTGAAATTTTAGGTTCAGTGAATAAATTTATCTACTCGTTAATAACTAATTTTATTCCAGTGTAGTAACCAATTGACTAAAGCATCAGTTTTTTAGACTAGAAATTAATAGCCTAGATATGTTATTAGACCATAGAAATTAATAGACCAATGGACATATAGAGTTCTGGTCCTCTAAATATAAGAAAAACCGTAGAATCAAGTTGTATATGTTGTTAGATCACCAATGGATATATTAGATATGTGTCTTTTTGATGATGTCTTTTATATTTTGTTTCGACTAGGTGCTATATGGATTTAAATGACGATGAGGTGTTTCTAATCATTATATGGTGGTTTTGGATGGTAAATGCATCACCAAGAGTTGAAAGAATTTGAGATAATAATTCAACATTGACTGGACATGCATATACACAAGAATAGTTATTTGGGTCGAATACACAATGCCATGAATTAATGCGTCTATCTCGTGATGCGTATATACTGTTATGTAACCATTTTAAACAAAGAAATTGGTTGTAAAATAGTAGGATGATAACCGTGGAAGAGAAAATGGCTATATTTCTAATAATTATAGGCCATAATGAACGCTTTCGAATGGTTAAAAGGAGATTCCAACACTCCACACAAACCGTTCATAAATGATTTCATGAGGTACGACGTGCAATGATAAAATTCGCAAGAGAAATAATAGTTCCAACATCACAAGAAACAACATCGAATATGACGCAAAGACAAAAACACCTACGAGAAATATTTTCGGTATGTTTTTTTATATATTTTTTGTTATCACCCAAAAAATAATGTTTCAGTTTCTTATCTTTTATGTTCTTCAATAAAGGGTGCAGTAGGTGCACTAGATGGAACACTCGTACATGCAGTAGTTCCTATCGATCAACAAGCCCGTTATAGAGGAAGAGAAAATGGTGAATGTTATCAAAATGTCTTGGCAATTTGTGATTTTGTTATGATATTCACATTTGTGTGGGCTGGATGGGAGGGCATAGCACATGATTCTAGAGTTTTGACAGAAGTTGCATTTAATCCAAACTCGGGTTTTCCTTTTCCTCCACAAGGTATATATAATTTCTTTCTATTGTATTAAAATGTTTTAATTCATTACATTTATTTATAGTTTCTTGTAACAAAATTTTAATGCTTATATATAAATAACAGATAAGTATTACCTTTATGATGCTGTAAATACCAACACACGTGGCTTTATGACTCCATATCGTAATACGAGGTATTGTGTTGAAAACATTTTGATATTTCGATATAACAAATTAAGTTAAATGAATTTTAAGATTTTCCAAAATGATTTTCTAAGTATATTCGATATAATTATTCGAATATCAAAACACAACAACAACAACAACAACAAAACCCAATTCCCATATGTATGGGGTAAGGGGGAGGTAGGGTAGTAGGCTACCCCCAACGCCAGGTTGAGAGTAGCTTCCGTGGAAGACCTCCGGCAGTCAGAAAATTAAAAATTTAGATAAAATGCAATGCATGTATAAATAAATACATAAATACATAGCTAATCAGTATTCATATGCAGTCATTAAAATCATATGTGCGTCTGTAACTGGAATTTATCCCTGCATAATAATCCCTGCGAAAGAATCTCTGCATATAGACAGAAACATAAGATCCGGCTAATTTAAAAGAGGAAACATGAAGAGAATGATACACAGAAGTCAACGTTAGCAAGCCCAGTTCTAATCCTTCATAAATACCAATAACAGAAACGTATTAAAAGTATAAGTCATGGAAAATACTACAAAGACATTAAAAGAAGATAGAGATGATACACCCTATAGATGTGACCCACACTACTCGACTACCCTAGTCTTTAGCCTCCATATTTTCCTATCAGAGGTCATGTCTTCGGTAAGGGCTAAATCCCTCAAATCAGATCTCAAGCAGTCTTCCCACTTTCGCCTTG
This sequence comes from Hibiscus syriacus, assembly GCF_006381635.1. Taxonomy (NCBI): domain Eukaryota; kingdom Viridiplantae; phylum Streptophyta; class Magnoliopsida; order Malvales; family Malvaceae; genus Hibiscus; species Hibiscus syriacus. The sequence goes on along the minus strand of NW_024062978.1, from coordinate 2,339,050 downwards.
GTCGTCCTTTCCTTCTGGCACCGTCGACTGTAATCGACTCTACCCTCCTTACCGCATCCGACGGTAGTCGCCTAAGGACATGCCCAAACCACCGTAGTCTTCCCTCCCTCAATTTTTCGGAAACAGACACCACCCCCAAGGACATCCTAATAGCAGAGTTTGTCGTCATATCCCTCAGAGTCCTACCACATGTCCATCGAAGCATTCTCATTTCTGCGGCCTCAATCCTCCTCACGTGATCCTTCTTGGTTGCCCAACATTCTGATCCATACAACAGCGCTGGTCTTATTGCTATTCTATAAAATTTTCCCTTAAGTTTTAGAGGGACCTTCTTGTCACACAGAACTCCAGTAGCGGCCCTCCACTTTAGCCATCCCGCCTTTATACGGTGTGTAACGTCATCATCTACACCCCCATCTTTATGTATCATAGACCCTAGGTACTTGAAACAATCCTTTGAGGGGAGAACGTGTCCTTCTATGCATACTTCTACATCTTCATCATTTTGGTTCCCATTGAAGTTTGAACATACATACTCTGTCTTTTCAATATTGATCCTTAAACCTTTTTCTTCCAAAGCAGTCTTCCAGGTAGCCAGTCTACTATTCAACTCAGATTTTGTTTCAGCAACTAAGACAATGTCGTCAGCGAAAAGTATACACCATGGTACACCGTCTGGTGTCGCACAATAGATGTCGTCCATAATCAAGGCGAAGATGTAAGGGCTAAGAGCCGACCCCTGGTGGAGTCCGATTTCCACCGGGAATGCCTCGGTGTCGCCAACTGTAGTCCTGACGTAAGTAGTAGATCTACAGTACATATCACGAATCGCCCGGATATAAGCAGTTGGGATCCGTCTAGTTTCCAAAGTCTTCCAGATCGTATCGCGGGGAACACTATCATAAGCCTTCTCAAGGTCAATGAACGCCATGTGAAGATCTCTAGACTTTTCCCTATATTTCTCCATAAGCCGTCGAAGTAGATGAATCGCCTCCGTGGTAGACCTGCCTGGCATAAAGCCAAATTGGTTTTCCGAAACCCTAGTAACTTGTCTCAACCTAGCCTCTATCACCCTTTCCCATAGCTTCATGGTATGGCTGAGGAGTTTAATACCTCTGTAGTTACCACAACGTTGGGGATCTCCTTTATTTTTATAGATTGGTATCACCGTAGACTCTCTCCACTCCTCTGGCATCTTGGCAGTCTCTAAAATAATATTAAAGATGTTGGTCAACCACTTAACTCCCTCTTCTCCTAGGGCCAACCACACAGTGATAGGAATTTGATCAGGACCGACAGCTTTGTCCCTTCCCATCTTTCTAAGAGCCATTTTGACTTCCTCCAACCCAATCCTACTTGTAGGGCAGTCATTGGCCGTAGTATGATAGTCGGCTAACCCATCAACGATACTATCTCTACATGGAGAGGCACCGTCATTAAATAAGCCAAAGAAGTAACTACCCCAAACCCTCTTAATATCGTGATCTTTCGCTAAAAGAACACCATTGTTGTCCTTAATAAACCTAATGTTACCTAGATCCTTTTTCCTAATCTCCCTAGATTTTGCAAGTCTGAAGATGCCATTTTGTCCTTCCTTGGTGTCTAATCTCTTGTACATTTCCTCGTATGCCTTATCCTTTGCTTTAGCTACCGTTTTCTTGGCTTCCCGCTTTGCCTCCTGGTATCTTTGTTTAGCTCTCGACCTTTCTTCGTCGTCATTGCATTGTAGAAACTCCTTGAAGCAAGTTTGTTTTGTCTTCACCTTAGTTTGGACTTCGTCGTTCCACCACCACGATTCTTTATGTTCCTTGGCCTTCCCCGTCGACAACCCAAGGGTATTTTTGCCAACATCTCTGATGGAATTTGCCATATTTTTCCATAACATATCTGCATTTTTTGAGTTTGTAGTTTCAAAACTTGTATTAGACAAAACCTTACCCCGTCGAATATCAAAACATTACTCCAAATATTTCAAAAATCATTTTTAATCCTTACTTAAGTGTAAAATTAAGTTTTAATCTTAAATCAATTTCAAAATAATCTTTCAAAGTATTTCGAACCATTTCAAAGCCAAAAATTCCAGATTGCTCAGAGGGAACCGATTCCCCCTCAAGGGGGTACCGATTCCCCCCTGAACGGTTTGGCTCCGAGATTTCCAGAATGCTCGGAGGGAATCGATTCCCCCATAGGGGGTACCGATTCCCCCTGTTCAACGGTCGAAATATTTGAATTTTACACTTAGGGAACCGATTCCCTATGAGGAGGAACCGATTCCCCCCACGCTCCAAGCATTTTTATTAAATGTTTTCACACTTAAACGGCTATATTATCTTCATTAATTATCCCCAACGTTCAGAAGTGATTCAAGGTGTATTTAAACAAGTTCTGAAGCCCTTGATCAACAAGAAATCATAGAGAAACAAGAGAGAAAGCATCAAACACCAAGTTTGTGCAAATCAAGCCAATTTTCCTTTCAATATTCATTTTGCTTTCAAGAACACTATTTGTGCTCATTTGTAATTATCTTTGAGTGTTCTTTTCTTGTTCTAGAATTGTGCAAACATCTTACCTTGTGAGGTTTTCCTTGTAAGTTTGCAAATTTGTAATCTTCTCTTTGAGAAAGAGTGTTCTCAAGAATTGGGGTATATTCTTGAGGGTGTTGTAAGGTTATCTCTTTGGCCTCAAAAGAAAGAACAAATTAGTGAATTTGTTGGGAAATCCTTAGTGTGGATAGCTAAGGTAGTGGACGTAGACTTTGATTGAGAAAGTCGAACCACTCTAAATCGCTGTGCAATTACTTTCAATTTTCTGCAAAAGCTTCCACCAAATTTTTAATTGCCAATTCACCCCCCTCTTGGCCAAATCCGTCAATTGATTAACTCAACATATTGGCTAGCAGATTTTCGACGTCAACGTGCCGTAACCAAGGAGGAAAGGTTCAATCATGCTCATGCACAGCTTAGAAATGTTATAGAGTGTGCCTATGGAGTTCTGAAAGCAAGATTCCCAATCCTAAAGCAAATGGCTCCTTATCATTTTCCAATACAACGAGACATAGTGATTGCATGTTTTGTGGTCCATAATTTTATAAGAAAATGCAAAGTTTATGATCAATTATTTATGGATTTCGACGAGAACAACATGTTTTCTTCTGAAGAACAAGATAATGGAAACAAACAAGACGAGATAAATAGAGTTGAATGGGGTCCTCAAGGCAATGAGTATATGGCTAATCTACGTGATCACATTGCTAATAAGTTATTTTTAAATGCTTCAAATAAATATCTTTTTTTTGGTTGATTTGTCTAGAACAAAAGAATGCTTGTTATGTATTTTGTTTCATCAAAAATATAAACCACTCTTTTATGTTATTTCATGTTAGTAGATTTGTTTATTATGAATGTTGATAAATTATCTAAAAAATGTGTTTAACAAATATATTTTATTTTGGCACAAAATCATACAAAAAGGTAATATGATCATTTTTGTCATTCAGACCGGCCATTCAGATGTATTATCAAACAAATTTTCTATTCAGAACTATATCATACAAAATCTCTTAATTATTTAGACTGCTAAATCATTCAGTACTAAACCATTTAGTTTTAACAAACAGTCCCTTAGAAGCCCTTTGAACAAGTAAAAAAGGTTGCGTTGTTTAGTCGTTTTCTACTTATAAAAGGCTGGCAAATTGACTGGGATTGGTCATGGGGTCTATACACATAAGGACAATTTGTCTCTTTGTTTCGAGTCCCCACTTAATAACCATTGGCATTTTGGTCCATTCTCTCTCTTCAATAGCATTAGCATCTGCTATGGATGAAGCTAGAAATTTTATAAAAGAAAATAAAGATAAAATTGTAAAGGTATTGAAAAATTAATCTAAATGGAATGGAACTAATTAATTAATTTTGCGGATGATCAATGATATACGTTTATTTAATTCGGTATAAAACTAAAAAGCCTAAATTATATATCATGGCAATAAGGGACTAAAATATAATTTAACCAGTTTAAAAGGGGACCAACGCCATTCCATCCACGACTCACTGACGTGAATAAAGTTAACCCCGATTACTTATTCATTTATAAAGTATGTTTGTATGTTAATTCATCTGTACTCCAAAAAAGGAATCTTATTTTTTGATACGTTCGAAAATTCTAAAGTAGAATTCGAATCGATTCAAAAATTTACAAGTTTAAAATTGTTAAGCTCGGTTCGAATTCAAAATCAAAATTTGAAGCTCAACTTTAGCTCAAAAAATTAAAACTCAAAACATTCTTAAACATAGTTCGATTGAAGCTCGAACAAGTGTTTAGTTCAAGATCGAACTCGAGTTCGAATTTGAAACTTATTCGAATTTGAAACTTAAGTATACAAAAGCCTTATATTACATTTAAAAAAAATTAAATTTAATATTATTATTGAATTAATTTAAAATTTTAATAGATGGTTTTTTTCAAGTTGCTCACAATAATTTCGAATCAGATATAAAGTAATTTGTTTTTATTCATTATAAACTCAAGTAACTTGCGATATATGGTCTCACCACTCTAATACCAACAAAATGAAACTGCCATTTTGGTTTTGATTCACATCATTAGAGGCCGTTGGACCACCAAGATTTGGGTCTCATTTTGCTTCAATTACCATAAAATCATGGCCCATGAAATGCCATTGTCAATATGAATAGCCAGTAGTCATTACCTGTATCAGCATTGCCTGTATGGAGCTAGTCAGAGCACTAAAACAGAAAACGTTGGCATTTGAGGAAGCAAACAGTAATACTGTTGAGATCAAAGATCATCCATTTCTCCTCTTGAAGGTGGTATACGCCGTCTGATCGTTTACTGGTCCCCACACCAATCACTGAACCCCTTTTTGTTCTTTCTTGTCCACTTCACGTGCATGGACCCCATTCAACCGACGTCGTTTTAGAATCAAGTTTGTTATTGAACTTTGGAGTAGCAAAATATACAGAGCGTGATGGGGGTGAGGAGCAGTGGTAGCTTCAAAAGCTCACTCTTCCCTCACCACTAACGCACTCAGTCTTTTTGTTATTTGGTTTCCACGCTCCCCGGTGCTAAAAATTTTACCCTTCGATTTCAATGTAGATGTAGTAGCCTAATAAATCCGGGGCAGCAAGATTTTACAGATCTCTTCTTGCATTTCTTGCTTGAACCCTCTACTTCTCTAAGCTGAAAAAAAGTGTTGAATATGGGATTAATGACCTTCTGCTTGTTCTTCTTTTGTTTTCTGGGTCTTACTGGTACGTACAAGTATAGAGCTTGAAAATCAAACCTTATGCTGTTTTTTTCTTCTCTAAATGTGGGTTCTTTTTGTTCTACATTTTCGTCTTCTGAAAGCATTTTGTGTTCCCCTTTTTGCAGGCGCAGGTCAAGAAACTATTGAATACCTTAAGCTTTATGAAACAAGTGCAGAGGTTATTCATGCATTATCTCACGATGATCTTCCTTTAGCTGTTCATGTGAATGGCAATATCCTCAGGGAGGTCTCTAGCAGTGTTTTGAAGGCTGAGAGTTGGCTCAGGCTCCATGTTCTAGCCCACTTTCCAGCTACCAAAATCACTACCATTCTTGTGGGTGAAACCTTTCTCTGTCAGATTAATGAGGAAGAAAGTTTAGGTTTTTTATTACCATCTATGAAGAACATTTATCACTCTCTTACAAGGTGGGGTCTAGAGAAAGATATCAAAGTTTCAGCCGCTTTCTCTTCCAAATGTTTGATGCAAAACTCTGCTCTTTTTAGTGATGGTTTGGCTAAGAATGTCATTAAATCTCTGTTGGGCTTCTTCCAAAACACAAACTCCACTTATTCCATTATTGCTCCTCCAAATTTGTCTTCCTCTTCACTACTACTATCTTCCCACCTGGATTTCATGAAAAAGTTCGGATCTTTTGAGCTTACAAAGGTCAATGTGGTAGTCAATAGTCAACACGTGAAAACCCCCATAAGCAGGAAGCTCTCGGCCTTCCCAGCTAGACCAACCTCGTCGCCGGAAACCACTGCCCGTGTAGTCAAAAAGTCTCATCCTCCTCAATACCCCACCGTTTCACCTCCTCCATTTTCCTTCCCTGTTGATTCTCCACCGCCATTTTACTTCCCCATTGCTCCAGAGCTGCCTCCGCCGTTTGTGCCCGCCAGCTCACCTACTGGCTTCCATTTGCCTCCTTGTAATCCAGCTTATGACGACACTGCTCCAGCACCACAGACGGCGATGATGCAACAAAAGCTTTGGTGTGTGGCTAAGCCTAGTGTTCCTTCCGATACTCTACAGGAAGCAATGGACTACGCTTGTGGTGAAGGCGGTGCTGATTGTAAAGAACTTATGCCAGACGGGAACTGTTTCTATCCAGACACCATTGTTGCTCATGCTTCTTATGCTTTCAACAGTTACTGGCAGAAGACCAAGAGAGATGGTGGAACTTGCAATTTTGGTGGCACTGCTATGATCATCAATGCTGACCCGAGTAAATTGAACTTAACCTATATAATTAGTTTTCACTTAAAGTGAAGCTCTCTTGCCTTAATTTCTTATGAGTTGTTTAATTACAACATGATTTCATGTTCGTTTCAGGTTTTCTTCAATGTCGGTTTGATCTCAGCTGAACAATGGAAAATGTTGTGTTTGTTTCAGCACAAACTGGGATATCTGCGGGGTCTGATTCCAGGGTGAATTTGTCTCTTTCTTTATGCCTTTTATCCTTAGTGTTTAGCTCGGTAGCGAGTAGGACTTAAAGATTTTGTTTCTTTAGCTATGGGGTATCCTATTACAAATTTGCAAGACCCCTTTTTACTATGATTTAATATATATTATGCCCTTTTGCCTTAAAACCCTTTATCTCTGCTTGATCTCTTTAGTTTAAATAATCTCTTTGCCCTTTTATTTTCGACACCAGCAAAACATAGCTGCCATGTGGTGCCGTACTACTGCCGAGCCATAAAGTGGCCGGCCCCGGGTCATGTACTGAATGTCATCAACCCGTTGGCAACAACATGACTTGATCAGTCGGGCCGTTACTCTCTACCTCTATGAGATACCAATTAGCAAATAGCAGGCCAACTTATTCAAAGCATTAAAAATTAATAAATATATACAACAAAATACAACTATAACAAGCCTACGTCTTGACTTAGATTACAGCAAACCAGTCATTTTCATGCATTTCAAGGGTATCGGAATACCTGTAAATTAACCTTTTGTTATATCAATAAATTTCACTATCTATACTTTGAAAGTTCCTATATCGAGACAATGGCTTTATCATGTTAGAAAATCTTTGTGCTTATCACCTTTTTGATGAGATAATGCGGGAGAGTAAGAGTTAAAGAAGCCGATCATTTAGTTAAGCTAAGCTAATTAATGTCGTGGTCAGTGGTCGACGTCGAGCGCGCTAGCTAGTCCTTGGCCTACACATTGCACGGTTTCTCGTGGGCTCGCAGCTTGCCCTCCTGCTCATAACTCACCGGTTCATGGACAGGTGGGCCACCCAAGTAATTTCGGGGTGACTCAACCCACTTCTGCTATGGCAAACATGGTACAAAAGCTAAACACACCCATCTCTCATGTTTCCACGGCACTCACTACACAAAAAAGAATGAAAATTTGGATATACTTTTACCAACTCACTTTCAAGGCTTCTGTTCATATTACTGCTGGAAAAAGAGCAGAAAAGTTGAAGAACAGACCAAGTCCTGGTTTTGACTTGAAAACAGGGAGTAATTAAGTCCCAAATTGTTTTTGTTTATAAAAACTATAGTAATTAGTAACCCAATCTACACTTCACTCACCCAATGGACGACGACGTGCTAACATATCTGTAGACTAAAACTTTCTCTCAAGCAGTTTCCTTCCATCCTTTTATATTCCTTTTTCCTTCCAATATAAAAATCCTTCCTTTTCACTCAAAAGCAAGAGAAAAACGTCCCTTCAATGGCTCTTGAAACGTTGAATTCTCCAACTTCAGCACCTCCACTGCTCCGCCGTGATGACATGGTGAACCGCCACTGTGTTGAGCCATGGACTAAGAGGAAAAGAACGAAACGACCCAGAATTGAAAACCCACCAACAGAAGAAGAATACTTGGCTCTTTGCCTTCTCATGTTGGCTCAGGGGACCACCGCCACCACCAGAAACAACGTCTCTGCCGCCGCGAAAAGCTCCCTCAATCATTACAAGTGTAAAGTTTGTAACAGGGCATTTCCAACTTATAAAGCTTTAGGTGGACACAAGTCCAGTCACCGGAAACTTGTCGTTGCAGCTGACGAACACCCTACTTCCACCACCGCTCCTGTTGAAGATAAATTCTCCGCTTCCGGTTCCGTCATAGCCAAGACGAGTACGACTACAAATTCACCTCCTCCCATGGTGAACAACCAAGGTGGCAAGACTCGCACGTGTAAGATCTGTTACAAGACGTTTTCTTCTGGTCAAGCCTTGGGAGGGCATAAACGATGCCACTATGATGCTGGCACCGACAGCAGCAGCAATAATAATAACAGCGGTAGCGATGGTGTTAAATTATCGAGCCAAAGTCAACTTGACTTTGACTTGAATTTACCTGCTGCCCCAGAGGTAACTAGTATTGTAGACGTTCATCGGGAAGATAAATTTTCCAACATCGATGAAGAGTTGGAGAGCCCTTCCGCCGACGGCAAAGCACGGCGACTACCACGTTTATTGAATGTTATTGTAAAAGATCAGATTTAGATTCGGTGAATGATTGAAGTGGACTTTGCTGTTGTTTATTTTATTTTTCCGATTTAATTTGCATGTTCATCGTTATTTATTTATATATTTTTAGAACTTTTTCGGTTTTGTTTATCTACCTGAGTTTTGTTATCTACAAAAACTTTGTTTGGTTAAATGAAGATTAAATATTATGATATACCCCGACTTCGCCATATATATATATATATACACCTTACGACCTAAAAGTACCCAAAAATCATATGTTCATCAGTGCCAAATTTGATTATTGTTTTGTATGTTATCAATATTATAATCGGAGTATCAATACCAACAATACAAAACAGATAAAATATTACTCATTATTGTTTTGAATGATTTTTAAGATTTTTCAATCCTATTTCAAATGTTCCTAACTATTATTGTCGTTAAATTTAAATTCGACCAATATTATCAAGACACTGATACCTTTTATGTTGAGGTGAATATCCAAGGAAGACACACAATTTTGACCTATAGTCAAACTTGTGTTGATTTTAGGCCTTAAGTAGGGAAAGCAATGATATCCAAATACACGCAATAGACTATAATATGGTTGCTTTCTATACACCTTTTGATATGTCGATATACCACCAAGGACACCAGTCGGTATCCTATTAATAAAAAACACAACAGTTAAACCACATAAGACCAAGAACGAAAAAGAACATATGCTTGAGCCAATGGCGTTAGAGTTGTGTCGATGATTTGACGGTGCCTTCTTTCAACTACACCATTATGTTGGAAAGTGCGAGGACATGAGATTCTATGTTGAACCCCCGCTGCTGCTAGAGTTGCCCCCAATGCACGAAATTCACCTCACTCATCTGTCTGCAAAGCTAACAAGTTGCATCAGAACTGATTTTTAATCATAGCATGAAACATATTGAATGTCTATAAAACATTTGATTTATTTTTTAACAGATAAACCCAGTAGTGTCTGTTGTACAAGTAAAAGAAAGACGCGTGATATTACAAACCAGTCGATTTAACTAGTGTAAGAACCTATACATCAGCCTCAACTAATTTAAACATGCAAGACTAAACTGTAATAGAACTAGAAAAAGGTAAATAATGAATTCTGCCTAACTGACAAGCATCACATAATGTTGACACACTCTTATCATTAGATGTTATCAAGATGTTATTGACAATAGTAGTAGCAGGATGATCCAAGCGCCTATGCCACAACTAAAAGTTGTTGACAGCATTGGTGCTTTAATTATTCGTAGATGATGCAGTAATAATATGAACTAATCCATGAGATGCAGATGCAAGTTCAAAACAGTAAAGACCATCCACCAATTTATTTTCCAACAGCACGTTTCTAGTGGTTTCATCATTCACAAAACATTTAGTGGAATAAAACTCAAGATAAACATTATTATCTCTAGTAAACCTAGAGATAGGTAATAGGTTTCGGGTAATCTGAGGGACACAGAGAACATTATCAAGATCTAAGTTATGAGTAGCAACATGAATAAATGTTTTACCAACAAAAGAAATAGCAAGAGTGGAGTCATCACGTAAAAATGCACCTTCCTATCACCTGTATAACATTGAACTTTTTGAGCAGCAGACTGTTCATAGGTCACATGGTGAGTGGCTCCTGAGTTAGGAAACCAAAGATCTGACACCAAGAGCATCCTTTTAGCTATTAGGGAATTAACATGAGCAGTATCATAAGTGTCATCCTCAACAGAACCTTCAATCCCTGCAAAATCATTAACAAAATTATTATAACATGAATCAACAGTCTCATTAGACAATTTACAAACATTGGCTTCCACTCTATTGTCAGGCTTAGAACGAGACGCTCATACCATTTGAAGTTTTGGTCAAAACAATGCCAGCACCTGTAAACTAAATGCCCTAATTTATTACTTCAACTGTATTCATTGTAACGCCCCATACCCGGTTCAGAGCCTGAGCCGGATACCTGAGCGTACATTAAGTTCCAATCGTGTTGGATGGATCAGGATCCACATTACGCACATTTCGCGGAAGCAAACAAATTAAAATCTCTTACTATTCTTCACACACAATGTTCAGTGTAACTAACATGCAATTGAATCTCAATTAAACATTCAAACATTAAATTTAAACATTTAGGGGTATTTCTATCATTTCACATCATATAATAAATCAAAAAGTCAAATCATCCAATTAAGGTTACTACATGTTAAACATTTTCATAAGGAAGCATCACACAAAATTTCATACCAATCAGACATCAGACAATCACTCAATTGATCATACAAGATTAGGGACCTAAACTTAAATATGCAAAAATTATGTACCAAATATTAGCATGAAATTGAGGGTTCCATTATGTAATTAAATGTGTTTAAGAAGTGATCACTCTAATTTCATCAAATTTCTAATTTAAGAGTTTAAGTAATTAAACAAATCAATTTTTGGGTTAAATTGAACTCACATAATTATTCAGGGGTCAAATTATAATTTAAGAATACTTCAGACCTTTAATGAATGCAATTTCACCTTTCTATCGAGCAAAACAGCGAAACAGCGAAGGGATCGATTCTTTCTTGAAAAGGATCGATCATTTTTCACGGGGAATCGATCCTTTTGAAAAGGGATCGATTATTTGCAAAACAGAAACTTTGGGATCAATCATTTCTCCTAAGGGATCGATCATTTTTATGAAAAACTATAGATTTATCAAGAATATCCATATTTGGTCAACTAATCACCCATATAAAACTAATCAAGGACTAGAAACATTCTTGGGCACTATTCAACCACTTCATACATGACAAAACAAAGGTATAACATGCTTTATAACACAAATCAACACATTAATCAAGGATTTGACACCAAAAGTCAACAATTGCATAAAAGTTTATTTCAAGCATAAGTCTCCTATTCATTTTTGGCATTTAAGGTTGTTTCATGCAACCAAAGAGTCTAACACGTTTAGTTTACCAAATTACACTTAACTAAATACTCCAAACACTTCTTTAAGGACTAAAACAATATTTGAGTAATCTCATGCTTCAAGCAACAAGTTCATACTTATAAATCCAAATTCAATAAATCAAACCAACATCAAATCCCAAACATAAATCCACTTATTACAAACAAAAATCCAGCATTATAAGTCCAACAAAGTGAATAATAGGTCTAAGTCCCAAACGTCCCCAAATTGCCACACAAAGTTTCCGAAAACCATATACGTATAGCTTTATGCCTTAGCCTTGCTTGATCACACCGATGCCAAGCTCCTCGCCTCCAAACTCAACTCTAATCCTCTGAAAGATGTTAATAATGAGTGTAAGCTTATAAAGCCCAGTGAACGACTAACATTCAAAGCAATGGACATAACTAAGATAAAGATCAATCCTATATGTTCACATGTAACTTGTCCTTTACTCTACGCATATATTTCAACATCTCATGCTTGAATAATCAGCTAATGTTTTCCAAATCACTTGATTTTCCTATTAAACAAACATTAAGGATCATATAGTTCAAGAGCAATCACAAGCACACATGCACAATTATATTCCTTGGCAAATCACACAATCACACACAGTTTTTCATTTTAAGATCAACAACTTTTGTTCGAAACACAACTCACTCATTGGATAAACAAACTCTATACAACTCTCATTTTGCTTACGGACTCACATAGATCCAAAACTACGAATTGTGGAGCAAACTCAACTCCCAACCTTACCATATATCTTCTCGGAGTAAAGCTTAGTGTACCATTCAAACCCCATATAATCTCGAATCACACACTAATACAAAACACATAGAGTAATATTTCCTAGGCATGCCATTCATATCCAAGGGTCCTATTAAGAACAATAGCCAATTAATCCAATTCACCTAGAGTGATTGTCAATGATGTATAGTTTTCACATATTGATTCAAATACATTTTTAAACACATTTACGGATGGTTGTCATGATCAACCCACATATTTGGACAGTGAGAAAGTTCAGCTCATCCAATTCAACTTCAAAATATATATAGATCTTCACAAACCGTTTCCAATCCTATGCATCATTTGCAACACATCACATCCATAATTCACATTCTTATTTCCGACACAAGTGGCATCCTAAGTAAATCAACATAGTTCATATTCATCATCATAATTAACCAAATAACAAAATATATCGGAATTACAAATGCAACATTAGACAAATCTCAACCTTGAATCATGTTCATTTCCTAAGAATGAGAACCACTCACCTTGTTGTCCAAAAACCGAAAACGCTTCCAAACACTACTTCAACTTTCACCAAACTCAAAGCACCAAGTTTTCTCAACAAACACAATAAGAATCTTGCAAAGTAAATTAACACAACAAAATCTAATCTAAAATAAAGCAGAATCATCTGTTTCTAAAATAGAGCGCAAATGTCAAAAACACCGAAAAGCTTACCGAAACGCCACTCTGAAAATTCCAAACCGAAACGCACGAATCTCCACACTAAAAGATAATAGAAAACAACTATAATCAACATCTAACTCATCTAGAACAACACAAATTAACATCTACAAACCTAAATTCTCGGATTACCAAAAATATCGAAAATCAACATTGTTTTCAAGAAATCAATATCCAAATCATTTGCAATCGAAAAACTAATTTAATATGATTATAATCACTCTTAAAACAACTCAATTTCTTTAAGAAAACCTCAAAACCAATTCAAGAAATCAGCACATTAATTAGCTTCGAAAATAAATTGAAATCTTAGAAATCCTTACTTTGTTGGAAAATAGATTGAAATTTATATCATCAATGGAACTCCATTATGATCAAGCTTTAAAAACAAGAAGAGAAACTTGAGAATTAAAATCAAGATTGAGATGAGTGAATTTAGAAATCAAGAAGAAGAAGAGGAAGAATGGATAATCTTGTTTGGGAGAAAACGAGAGAAAATGGAGGAAGTTAAGAGAAGTTACTAAAATGTAAAATGAGAAGGAAATGAAAAACACGTGAACAAAAACAAGTAAATGTAATTTAGATTAAAATGAATATAGATAGATAAATGGTAAAAATGGAAAATTAAAACATTTTGATTTTGAAGGAAAAACTCTAAACATAAGCATTGGTGTAATTACTTCAAAGGTTCATTTTTTTATACATTAAATTTCAACTTTTAAATTTTTCTATTTTATCACTAATTAAATTTTTATGTATTACACAGACAACAAAATTTTTAATGACTCCAATTCACAATTGATTCGCTCGATAATCATCTAGGTAGAGTATGTTGGTTCATATAGATGATCAAACCTTTTGATAAATCGGTCATTTA